>NC_066584.1:161773066-162077625 GCF_024323335.1 Lathyrus oleraceus | reverse complement strand
CTCATTGCATTTGTATTGTATGGCGTATAATATGAATGGATGTATTCCAATATTATACGTGTGTTTTGTGGTTGAGTTGAGTATGATTTTAGTTGATGTTGCCGCTGCTGAATGTATGATCTGATTAGGGTGATGAATGTGTGAAATTACTTGGCATTACATGTTAATTTATAATGCTTATTATATCGATTGAGAAACTCACCCTTACAACTATTTTTCAGGTAACGAGCAGTGATTGAGTAGAAGCTAGTGCTTGGAGTCTAGTGTAGTTCCTTAGTGGGTCATGCTCTGGTAGATGTAACATCGGGAAGGGATGTTTTAATTGTTTTATTGCTGGTTGTTGAACCAGTTTACATGTAATGTGTTACATGTTTTGCATGATTGATTTGATTTCTATCCGCTGCGAATTATGTAATGTTTATTTTGATTAAATAAAGAGCATGACAGTTATTTTGGTGAATGGTGTGAAGTGATTGTGTGACACCCTTAATTGCATATTTACTCTGATTGAGATATTGTTGTTTTAATTAAATATTTGAGGGTATTTTAGAAGGGTGTTACAATGTCAGTCTAGTGAATCCATCGATTTGAAGCCTAACGATGATGATGAGGTGCTTCATTTGATCAAAAAGAGCAAATTTAATATGGTGGAGTAGTTGTTCCAAACTCCCTCCAAGGTTTCAGTGTTGTCTCTGCTTATGAACTCTGAAGCGCACAGAGAAGCATTGCAAAAAGTATTAGAGCAAGCTTACATGGAGCATGATGTTACGGTGGATAAGTTCAATCATATTATGGCTAACATCACTTCCTGTAACAATCTTAGCTTTTGTGATGAAGAACTCTCCGAGGAGGGAAGAAATCATAACTTGGCTCTACATATTTCAATGAACTGCAAGGAGGATGCTCTGTCAAATGTATTGGTTGACACCGGTTCTTCATTAAATGTACTCTCGAAATCAACCTTGTCAAGATTTTCGTATCAAGGAGCTCCGATGAGATATAGTGGTGTGATCGTCAAAGCTTTTGACGGTTCTCGCAAGATGTTGATCGGTGAAGTGGACCTTCCTGTGAAGATAGGTCTGAGTGATTTCCAAATTACTTTCTAGGTAATGGATATCCACCCGGCCTATAGCTTGTTGTTAGGAAGGCCATGGATACATGAGACAAGAGCCGTTACTTCAATACTACATCAGAATTTGAAGTTTGTCAAGAATGGTAAGCTTGTTATTGTCGGTGGGGAGAAGGCTTTGTTGGTAAGCCACCTGTCGTCTTTCTCTTACGTAGAAGCTGAGGATGAGATTGGAACTCTGTTCCGAGCTCTATCTATTGCTGAGGAAAAGAGGGTTGGGGAACTTATGTCCTCATTCAAAGACGCTCAGAAGATTGTTGAAGATGGTACTTCTGACCAGTGGGGACAGATGGTAGAGGTCACCAACAACAAGAGCAGAGCTGGTTTGGGTTTCCAACGAGGTTCATCTATGGTTAGAGCTGAAGATGTGCAACCCAGTTTCCGTAGCGGAGGGTTCATTCATGGTAATGAACAACACTTAGGTACTGTGATCGAGGGTGATGAAGACGAAGATTGCACCAATTTTGTGACGCATGGAAAAGCTTGCAACAATTGGACTGTTGTTGATGTTCCTATTATTGTGCGTCGATCTAAGTAATTTCTTTTATTTATTTTTTGAAAATCCTTCTCATATGCCTAAGGGAGAAGTGAACTTTGTTTGGGCATTTTCAAATGTGATCATCAATAAAATATAATTTTATTCATCCACATCTATGATGTTTTTATTTTTGCTTTTTGCTTTTTCTGAAAAATGGTAATTAGAAAAAACATAAAAAAATAAATAATGATTTGCCCATCTGCATAATATTTGGTCATAATTCACTTCTCTAAAATAAAAATATCAAATCATTATGCAGGTTGGTTTCTAAATCCATTGAATACAATGATCCTACTCCTTCGCCAAACTTTGAATTCCCTATGTTTGAGGCTGAGGAGGGAAGTGATGAAGAAGTATCTGATTAATTGTCCCGTCTTCTTGAGCATGAGGAAAAAGCCATCCGACCGTTCGAAGAGCAGATTGAGCTAGTCAACTTGGGTTCCGAAGATGATGTGAAGGTGTAAGACCCCAATTTTGACCCTAAGACCCCTCATGTTATCTCATCATATGCATTGACATTGGGATCATACCTTGGCATCCTCCTTACCCCTCTTTCATTGGGTTTGTTTTGGGAGAGATCACCAAGCACTATGTGATTGTATCATACTTGTATTTTATCATCTTTACTAACCAAAATACCAAAAAATATGTCTTTGCATTTCTCTAACTCTTTTGTAGGTAGAGCATGATCACCTTTGATTCATCAAGTTCACATCTAGGGTTTCAGACTCTCATTTCTAAGAGCTCAACCAAGGAATGATCTAAAATGGCTCTAAGCATCATATATGAGTCCCCATGATCTCTACATGTTATTTTGATCAATATTTCTTCAAGAGTTTGGAATTGGTTTGCATTGGAAACCCTAGTTCATCTGGGTATCTTGAGTAACTTCTTCAACAAGCTTTTTCACCAATTGATCAAAAACATCAAGGGACACTTCAAATTTCATCATCTTATGCATATATTATCTCCCATGAGCCTAAAAAGTCAAGATAATTGTAAGTTATCATGTTGGTTGATGGTAGTTGGCCAGATGAATTCATATGATCAAAACTGGGTCTCCCTAGACCCTATCTCCTACAATTTTCATCATATCTAAATGATTCCAATAGAAACTTTACTCTAAGTGACATTCCAAACAACGTTCATGTTTAGGTCTAGATCTAGTTTGGCTTGGAAAGTCATTTTTTATGTTGAAACATTATATGTCATTTTGTCTAAACCCTAATTTGAAAATCAACTTACCAAGGCCATAACTTGCTCAATTTTTATGAGATGAAAGATTTCCAAGTTGTACAATCAAATTCAAGGTGCCTACTTCAACTTTGATGTTTGGAGGAAGAGCTAATTCAACTTTTATGATCATGTGATATGAGGATACATTATAGGTCATTTTGGACCAATACCATTGAACAAGTGATTTTTCTCAAATTCAAAAATGCATAACTCACTCATCCCAAATCCAAATGATGTCAAATTTGTGACCATTTTTAAGGTCTTTGAAAGGTATAAAACTTTTATGAAGGCACGTTTTTCATTTGGAGCTCACATAAAAAGTTAGCCAAGGTGGAATAATTAAACATATGGCTTGACACTTAGAAAATATTTTGACATGTTGAAATTTCCAAACTTCCACCTCAAAATTAATCATGATACAAGTTCCAAATGGAAAAGTGTTCAACATGAGAGTTGTTCCTATTGATCTAACCTTTCCAAAGAGTCCAAATTCATATATTTTTGATAAAGTTTGAGGGGTCTGCACATAGCTTGAACATGGTTGTATCAGTTGGCAAGAATCATGCTTCAAACATTCAAATATCTTTGCCTTGCAACGCAATCTTCATCCAGACCTCATTTCAGTTGATCTTGGACCTATTTGAGTTGCTTCATGGGCCTGCACATGCCCATGCAAGCGTGTACCTCACATTGCCAATTTTGAAAGTACTTTCAAGTGTGTAAATAACACTTACCATTTGCTATAAATAGAGGTCCATTGCCTCAGTTTCAAGCACCTTGCACACCAGCTTTTCCTTTAACCATTAAAACCCTCTCAATTTACAGGAAAACCTGCTAAATTTCAATTGAAATTTGAGTTTGAATCTCACTGTTTGGAGATCCAAAAACTCCAGGATCCAAAGCTTTGCATCATTCTTAATCCACTTCTGCAAGCTCCATTTCTGCACAGCATTGAAGGTATTTTCCCAGATTTTTCTTCTCTTCGATTCTCTCTCAATTCTCATTAATTCTCTTGGATCCTTGGTTGTCTGAAGTCCTACCAATGTATGCAAGAAGATTGAGTTGCTTTGAGGTTAAATCGAAGCAACTCAGTTCATGCACCTCAAAATTCAACTTCATGTATCTCTTAATATACTTGGAGTTAGGTTAAATTGTAATGATATTCGTGATCTACGCCATTTTTTCTTTAAGATCATGTCCTCCTTTTTCATTTATGTCATGGTGATGAAAGAACCAGTCTGGCCAGGGTCATCGGAGAAGATGATCGGTCTTTGGCTCCGGCGATGAGCTGGAAGTGTTCTGAGCCATTGGATGGATTCAAAATGTTTTAATCAGGGACGTTGCTTGTGATGACCAAATGTGTAGCGCACTGACTAGCGCCCACCATGGAACGCGTGTTTCTGACCACTTGATCTGCCACCTCAATTAATGAGGGAGATCAAATGGTCCATTTTTTTTTATTATCTGATTTTTATTTTTATTTCTCCTATTTTCGTTAATTCATATTAATTTTAATATTGATCCAAAAAATATGAGAGTTTCACCAAAAAAGTTTAAATAAAATCCTCTTTCATTTTCTGAATTAAAATTATTTTTTGGATCATTATTAATATTTTTCATGATTTAATTGATTTTGTAACTATTATTAATTGTTTAAAAATACTTTTGGGTTTCCAAAAATTCTGAAATTTTTTCTCCAAGTTCCTTTGACCTTGTTTGACCTATGATAAATCTCATGGCCATTTCTTTGGTGTTTTGATGAGGTTTTAGGAAATTTACCAACCATATTTAATTTAATGCATTATTTTTATTATATTTAATTGATTGAATGCCAAATTAATTATGTAGAGCCATTTTAATTGACTTTGTGAGTTTGACATGTGTTGTTGGGCCTTGGTCAAGGTTGATTTGACTTTGTTAGGTTAAGATCATTGGATTTAGGGGATTGATGGAATGTACATTCCATCTCCCAAAATGAATGAATGATCTTAACTTGGTAAAATTCCTCCTTTGTCCAATTTGTGTTTGATCCATTTCCCCCTCCCTCTTCATCTCACTCCCCTTCTTTATGCATTCATATCATGGACCTATAATGTTACTATATCCTAAGGCTAGTTGATTGCAAAATCAACATAAGTATGGATGAGATTAGGTCCCCCACTTTGCATATTCTTTTTGTGTGTGGTATATTTCATGAGCATAGTTGATTATACTATGTCTCTAACATGCATTAACACCAAAACTCTATTGCCCGACCTAAAATAATTGTGACTTCTACATAAGTCCAATTACGATTGCTTAACATAACGCTAAATTTTGACACAAAAAGGCATAACATTCTAGTTAGTGAGATTGTAAGTCTCCTATCTTTCATGGTATTGTTTGGAAACTTGGCCTTTTTTCCTTCCTTTGGAAGATGTCTTGGTTCAAGGATTTGTGCTTGTGATAAGTGGGTTGAGTGTTCTCCAAAGAATGACTTAAACAAAAGCAAAAGCAATACTAACTTCTAACTCATTAACAACTAACATTTAATTTCAAGTCATTTACTTTTAATGCACTGTAACTCCTAAGCTTTATTCATTTGCCATTATTCATATCATTCAAGTTGTTTATGTTAATTTCATTTTCACTTTGTCCACTTGGACCATATTTTGTGACATCTTGTGATTATGTATATTGTGTTTGTTTGTGTAGTCTTTGACCATTAGTGTACATAATAAGAACAAAAAACTCTAAAAAATATCTTGTGTGGACTGTTGGTTTAATCTGAGACAATTGGACTTAGAATTTAGGCAACACTCCCTTTGCAAAGGACTTGGCCAATGCCAACTTTCATGAAACCAAATGCTTATGAATTGAAACTTCATCTGATACATCATTGAAGATCCATTTGAGTTCATCTGCAACATGATCATTGTGAAGCTGTTATTTTGAACATGTGCCTAATGTCATCTTTTAAGTCATCTACTACATGGGAAAAACTTGGAGAAGATCATGAAGTTGTCAAGCTTGGATGTGGCTATCATTATTTGATGCCTTGCTCTTCAACTTTCTATTGGTATATTGATTGTTGTGTGATTCTAAAGTCCAAGGGAAATTGGGGTTTCTATATGACATTCTTGTCTATTGGATTGCAGCCCATTGGTCGGATCTTTTCAACTCTTAACTTTTAAATTTATGTTTAGGATTAGTCTCTCCATCTCCTCCCCACTTCTTTAACTTCAAAATATATCCCTTCTTTAAAAAATCTTCTTTGCTTGTGCCTATTTTCTAAACTTAGACCATATTGCAAATTAGAAACTTTGGCCTTATGCCATTGCATTCTCAAACTTCTTTTCTTAAATCAAACTTTGTAAATGAACTTAACCATACTTGACTTAAAGTTTCAAAAGCCAAAGAGAACTAACACTCATTCAAACCATTTGTAGGCCCTTGTGCCTTCCAAACTTAATTTTTTGTTAAAATCAATACATCCACTTTGAAATTGTTACCACGAACTACGAGGTTTTGATCCCTCATTTTTATGTTGGTACGTAGGCACAAGTCCAAAGGTCTTGTCAAACACAAAAATATAATTAATGAATTCTTTTCTCATCCTCCCACTCTATTTGTTTGCAAACATCATTTTCTACAAAAACACATATGCACACAAAAAAGGGCTCCCTAGGAGTACCTAGGACACTTTGGGTGCTAACACCTTCCCTCTGTGTAACCAACCCCCTTACCTGTAATCTTTGATATTTTATTAGTTTTGATTTGAAAACTTCTTATCTTTTTGGGTTTTGTTCTTACTTTTCCCTTTTCCCTTGGAAATAATAAAAGCGCGGTGGCGACTCTTGTTATGTTGACGTCTAGCTTATCCATATCTTGATGGTCATGAATTTACCGCTACAGAAATTAAGTGGCGACTCTGCTGGGGAGTAGTCACCAGTGGGTTTAGCCTACTTTTTTGTGTGTATATAATTATATATTTGATGTATGTACATTTGTTTGTATGATATAATTTGCTTGTTGTGCCTGGTGATCTCTGAGTGGTAAGATAAGTTCTAACCCGAACTTGAGTGCAATTAAGATAGGATGATGGTATAGTCATGTCCGACTTGTGTGGAGTAGTCCTTAAAGGGTTGGCTTGATACCCATCTACTCAGTGGAGACCCTTTTGGATTTAGCAATGTCACGCAAGTATTTGTGGTTAGGCATTACTATCTCTGATTTGCGGTCCGAGAAGCTGAGGACCGTAGAACATTTAACCCCTCTTGGCCAATTTAGGACGTAGTGCGGAGACTGTTCAAGTGTAGACCTGATAATAGTTTTTACGCGATACTACACTCAGATTAGTTTCTCTTGAGAATATTATGGGTTGATGAGTCAGTCATCCTAACCTGTAATATCCGATAGATGGAATTAAGACTCTGGGAACTTTTTAGAACATGATCTACAAGTTTTTATCCTTAGTTCACTCCTTTGGGATGGTTCTTACCTAGACACCATGCTCGTGACTCGCAACAAACCCTTGATTCTTGGTTGATCCAATCAAGTCTTGTCAATATCAATGGAACTTGGGTGTTGATAAGGTGAAAACCATAATCCACCAAAATGGATGATTGATATTGATAATGACTGGATTCATCCCTTGACCTTTGTTTGTTTCCCTTGTGTGTTCTCCCTTATTTGTGATTGTTGCATTCGTGCATTAATGCACATCATAACATTCATCACACGGAAATTTCAAGGAATTGAGGTGTCATTTGAAAATATTTTCAGACCATGGATTGTGGACGAAGAACACTAAGAAGTACATCTTCAGATGTCCGGATTTGGAAGAGTTAAGGAAGCTATCATCTTTTGTATTAGATCCCTTGGACTTCAAACAACATCATGGGAAGCTTCTGTCTATTTTATCTGCTGATGTGGTTGAAGGACTCTTGAGTGTGTTGGTTCAGTTCTATGACCTCTATACCATTGCTTCACTTTTCCAGATTATCAGCTTGTGCCTACGTTGGAGGAGTATGCCCGTCTCTTGGGAATACCTGTTTCTAACAAAGTGCCTTTTAGTGGATTGGAAGAGCTTCCCATATCTCATATTATAGTTGAAGCTCTTCACTTGAAGAAGTCTGAGATAGAGGCTCATTGGGTAAAGAAAGAAGGATTGTTTGGGTTGACTTCTGAGTTCCTCATCAAGGAAGCTACTGCCTTTGCTCAAGTCGGTAGTGTGGATGCTCTTGAAGCTATCTTTGTGTTTTTCATCTACGGTCTAGCCTTGTTCCCTAACATTGACGGTTTTGTTGATGTTAACGCCATTAGAATCTTCTTGATTGGGAATCCCGTGCCTACTCTGTGAGGAGATATGTACTTCTCTTTGCATTTAAGGAATTCTAAGGGTGGTGGAACGATCATCTATTGTGTTCCTCTTCTGTACAAGTGGTTTATTTTGCACTTGCCACAGACACCTGCTTTTGTGGAGAACAAACAATGTCTACGGTGGTCTTAGAGACTTATGTCTCTCACTAATGATGATATAGTTTGGTATGATTCTTCTTTGAGCAGTTTGGAGATTATTGATTCTTATGGTGAATTCTCTAATGTGCCTCTCATTGGTACACAAGGAGGAATCAACTACAACCCTGCTTTGGCTCGTCGTCAACTTGGGTTCCCCTTGAGAGACAAACCTAATAACACTTTGTTAGAAGGTCTTTTCTATCAAGAGGGTAAAGATCCCCAACATTTGAAGTAGAAGATTGTGCATTTTTGGCATAACGTGCATAGGAAAGGAAGATCTGAGCTTGGTCCACGCAATTGTGTAGCCTTGGAAGCTTAAACTCTTTGGGTGACGAAAAATGCTTTGAAGTTGAAGATGCCTTATCCTTGTGAGAGACCTATGTTTATGGTTGTGGTTGAGCCATTAACTCTCCCTAACTAAGATGTAGAGGAGTTGGAGGACGCGTTCGCCAAGATGAAGCGAGAGAAGGATATGTGAGAAGAGCGTTTCCATGCTTTAAGCTGAAAGCATGAGGAGTTGCAGCTTGAGTCTAAGGACAAAGATGCACTTATTGAGCTACTTGAAGACCGAGTGACAAAGAGACATAGAGAGTCAGAGGTTTCATCTTCCTCTAGTATGCCTCAACCTTCCGTTGCTTGGAAGAAGATTGTTGATCAGCTTGTCCTCGAGAAGACTCAGATGAAGGCTTCCTTTGAGATCGAGATCTGACGCATTCGAAGGAAGTACGCGCCTGCAGCTAGATCTTTTGATATCGTTGTTAGGAATCCTTAGGATGACTAGTCTCCTTTTCTCTTGTATTTTTCGTTTGTTTTCTGAAATTCTACTCAGTGTAATCCTTCCAATTATATAAATGAAAGAGATTTTTATGGTCATATCAAATTGTTGCAATTGTTGTTAAATATATATATATATATATATATATATATATATATATATATATATATATATATATATATATATATATATATATATATATATATATTTGCAAATAATATAGTAAGTTCCTTGAAAACAAAAATAAACAAGCATTGCATTTCATGCATCATCTACATAGCAGGTTTCTATTTCGCCAGATGTCTCATTGGTGTTTCTTATGTGCTTCAGCCAAGTTGACTCATCGATACAATAACTGCGCCAATCATCTGAAGATTATGGAGCATCTTGAACAAGAGAACAGAGAACTGAAGGAAGAGATTGCCCGTCTGACTGCCATGATGGAGTCAGTCCTAGCTACTCAATGCCATTTTCTCCAACGCCTGCAACTCCTCCTCTCCAGAGGACTGTCATTTCAGAGGTGGCTACCTCTACCATTCCTACAATTGCTGCTCATTTTGCACCCAACATGTCTGTCGAATTCCCGTGGGGAATGCCGCCGAACTTTGTGCCTAAAGGCTTTGCGCCTACCTTTGCTTCCATGCCGACATCTAGCCCGGTCATGTCTATGCCACCACCCGTCATGCATACCCTGCCTCGTGTAGAAGACATCATCTATCATTTGGAGCCGTCTGAGGGCGCTGATGTGTATGAGAAGATGGATGAGATGAATGACCAATTCCTTGAGCAGCGAAAGGAGTTGAAAACTTTTAGGGGTAAGGACTTGTTTGGAAAGAGTACTGTAGAACTGTGTTTGGTTCCGATTGTGAAGATCCCAGTAATATTCAACGTGCATGACTTTGAAAAGTACAAAGGGAATACCTGTCCACTCAGTCATTTGGTGATGTACACCCAAAAGATGTCTACTCAAGCCGATAATGATCAGCTTTTGATCCATTATTTCCAAGACAACTTGACCGGTGCTGCTCTGAGGTGGTACGTCGGATTGGATAGTGCAAGCATATGCATGTTCAATGATTTGGGCGAAGCATTCGTGAAGCGGTACAAGTATAATGTTGATATGGCTCCAGAAAGAGATCAGTTGAGGTCGTTGTCTCAAAAAGACAAGGAGACATTTAAGGAGTACGCTTAGTGATAGAGAGAGCTTGCTGCTCAAATTACCCCTCCTTTAGAGGAAAAGGAGATGACCAAGATTTTTCTTAAGACCCTGAGCTCATTTTACTATGAGCGGATGATTACCAGCGCCCCCAGTGACTTTACCGAAATGGTAAACATGGGGATGAGGCTCGAAGAAGGTGTCCGAGAATGACGGTTGTCTAGAGAGAATGTGTCATCCAGCAAGAGGTATGGCAACAATTTCAGCAAGAAGAAGGAGAGTGAAGCCAATGCAGTGACCGTTGGAAGGAAGAAAAGGCCTCATGTCAGAAGAAATCAACCACCCCGTCAACATCATCATCAAGTCTCATCAGTCATTCCAGTATTTTTAGCAAATCAGTTAGCGCCAATTCAACAACAGCAACATCAACAACAACAACAACAACAACCACCGCAATAAACAAACACCTATAACAACAACAATACCAACAATCATCAACAACAAAATTTTGAGAGGAAGCAGGTCTCTTTTGACCCAATTCCGAAGACATATGCAGAATTATATCCCTCTTTGGTTCTCAAAAATCTACTACAACCAAGAAATCCTCTACAAATCCCCGAACCACTTCCATTGTGGTACAAACCAGAACTCCACTATGCTTTTCATCAAGGAGCCCCTGGCCACGATATAGAGAATCGCTACCCTCTCAAGTATGAAGTCCAGAAGTTGGTAAAGAATGAAATGGTGTCCTTTAAGGATCAAGCGCCGAACGTCAAAGCTAATCTATCTCCTACCCATGGGAATTCATCTGTTAATATGGTGGACGGTTGTCCAGGGGAGTTCAAGGTATTCGAAGTACATTTCATAAGAAGGTCCTTGGTGACGATGCATAAGGATATTTGCTTGGTAAGTGATTGTGAGCATGACCATGATGGTTGTGCTATTTGTAGTGTTAATCCCCGAGGATGTATGGTTGTGGAAAGAGACATCCAATGATTGATGGATGAAGGCTTGATCCATATTGTTCAATCCCGTCACATAGATGACGATGTCAATGTTATAGTACCGGTTTTCAAGAATCCTGAAAGAGTGGTTATTCAGTATGATAGCAGCAGCAGTAACAACATCAGCAAAAGATCGGTATCACCGTTGGTTATATGGTTGGCGGGTCCCGTCCCGTATGCATCCGATAAAGTTGTTCCATATCAGTACAATGTAACTATGTTGAAGGATGGTCAAGAGGTTCCATTACCTACGACCAGTTCTTTGTAAGCATTGTTGATGTCACCAAGGTGACCCGCGGTGCTCGTATGTTTGGGTCGGTGTTCCCAAAGAATGTAGAAGATTTGTCTGTCAATAAGAAGGTGGATGTGTCTGTTATAGAATCAGTTAGTGCTCCAAGGTGTCAGTCTGGTGAATCCAGCGGCTTGAAGCCTAACGACGATGATGAAGTGCTCAGGTTGATCAAGAAAAGTGAACTCAACTTGGTGGAGCAGTTGCTCCAAACTCCCTCTAAGATTTTTGTACTGTCTATGTTAATGAACTCAGAAGCGCACAAAGAAGCACTGTAAAAAGTCTTAGAGCAAGCATATATGGAACATGATATTACGGTGGATCAATTCAATCACATTGTGGCTAACATCAGTTCCTGCGACAACCTCAACTTTTGTGACGAAGAACTCTCTGAAGAGGGTAGAAATCATAACTTGGCTTTGCATATCTCCATGAACTGTAAAGATGACGCTCTTTTGAATGTATTGGTAGACACCGAATCTTATTTGAATGTACTCCCAAAGTCAACATTGTCGAAGCTGTCATACCAAGGAGCACCTATGAGATATAGTGTCGTAATCGTCAAAGCTTTTGACGGTTCGCGCAAATATGTGATTGGCGAAGTGGACCTTTCGGTGAAAATAGGTCCGAGTGACTTCCAAATTGCTTTTCAAGTAATGGATATCCACTCGGCCTATAGCTGTTTGTTGGGAAGGCCATGGATCCACGAGGCAGGAGTTGTTACCTCCACGTTGCATCAGAAGCTCAAGTTTGTCAAGAATGGTAAACTTGTCATCATTGGCGGGGAGAAGGCGTTGTTGGTCAGCCACCTGATGATGAGGTTGGAACTCCGTTCTAATCCTTATCTATTATTGTTGAAAAGAGAGTAGGGGGCACCCATGTCCTCATTTAAAAATGCAAGGAAGATTGTTGAAGATGGTCAGTCTGATTAGTGGGGGTGAATGGTAGAGGTCTCCAACAACAAGAGTAGAGCCGGTTTGGGTTTCCAACAAGGTTCGTCAGCAATCATATCTGAAGATGTACAACTCAGCTTCCGTAGCGGAGGGTTCATTCATGGTAATGAACAACACTTAGTTGTCGCGCTAGAGGATGATGAAGAGGAAGGCTGCACCAATTTTGTGACGCAAGGAAAGGCTAACAATAATTGGACCGTTGTTGATATTCCTATTATTATGCATCGATCTAAGCAATTGCTTTTATTTGTTTTTTTGAAAATCCTTCTCCTATGCCTAAAGGAGAAGTGAACATTGTTTGGGCATTTCAATTTGATCATCAATAAAATATAATTCTATTCATCCGCATCTATGATGTTTTGTTTTTACTTTTTGATTTATTCTAAAAATGGTAATCACAAAAAACATAAATAAATAATATAATTGTTCATCTGCATAATATTTGGTCACAAATTCACTTCTCTAAAATCAAAATATCAAATCATTACGCAGGTTGGTTTCTAACCCCATTGAATACAATGATCCTTCTCCTTCTCCAAATTTTGAATCCCTTGTGTTTGAGGATGAGGAGGAAAGTGATGACGAAGTAAGTGATGAATTGTCTCGTCTTCTTGAGCATGAACAAAAAGCCATTCAGTCGTTCGAAGAGCAGATTGAGTTAGTCAACTTGGGTTCCGAGGATGATGTGAAGGAAGTCAAAATTGGACCTTGACTGCATCCAGATGTTAAGAAGGGGTTGGTTGATCTTCTCCGGGAGTATTCAGATGTGTTTGCTTGGTCCTATCAAGACATGCCTGGTTTGGATTCTGAAATAGTGGAGCATAGATTATCGTTGAAGCCAGAATGCCCGTCAGTCAAGCAGAAGTTGAGGAGAACTCATCCTGATATGGCATTGAAGATTAAGGAAGAAGTGCAGAAGCAGATTGATGTTGGTTTCCTTGTTACTGCCGAGTATCCGTAATGGGTGGCCAATATTGTGCCTATGCTGAAGAAGGATGGAAAAGTCCGTATGTACGTTGATTATAGAGATTTGAACAAAGCTAGTCCGAAAGATGATTTCCCTTTGCCACACATTGATATGTTGGTAGACAATACAGCTAAGTTCAAAGTCTTTTCGTTTATGAACGGATTTTCCGGATATAATCAGATCAAGATGGCACCCAAAGATATGGAGAAGACCACATTCATTACACCTTGGGGAACATTCTATTATAGAGTAATGCCTTTCGGTTTAAAAAATGTTGGTGCAACCTACCAGAGAGCGATGACTACTCTTTTTCAGGATATGATGCACAAAGATATTGAAGTTTATGTCGATGATATGATTTCCAAATCCATTGATGAAGAGGAACATGTTGAGAATTTGTTGAAGTTATTCCAGCGTTTGAGGAAGTACAAACTCCGCTTGAATCCCAATAAGTGTACTTTTGGTGTTCATTCTGGTAAGTTGTTAGGCTTTATTGTCAGCGAGAAGGGTATTAAAGTTAATCCTGCCAAGGTCAAAGCAATACAAGAGATGTTTGCGCCCAAAACTGAGAAGCAAGTCAGAGGTTTTCTCGACCGCTTGAATTATATCTCAAGATTCATTTCACACATGACTTCCACATGTGCGCCTATATTCAAGCTTCTTAGGAAAGATCAATCTTGTGATTGGACCGAGGACTGCCAAAAAGCTTTTGACAGTATCAAGGAATATTTGCTTGAACCTTCGATTCTGTCTCCTCCTGTTGAAGGAAGACCATTGATTATGCTTGAAGAGAGTATGGGTTGTGTTCTTGGTCAACAAGATGAATCTAGAAATAAAGAATTTGCAATTTACTACCTCAGTAAGAAGTTCACCGACTGTGAGACTCGGTATTCTATGCTTGAGAAGATTTGTTGCGCATTGGCTTAGGTTGCTAAGCGTTTCCGTCAATATATGTTGAATCATACTACTTGGTTGATATCCAAAATGGATACAATCAAGTACATATTTGAGAAGCCTGCTTTAACTGGGAGGATTGCCCGTTGGCAGATGTTGTTATCAGAGTATGATATTGAATACTGATCTCAGAAAGTAATGAAAGGTAGTGTCTTGGCTGACCATTTGGCTCACCAACCGATTGAAGATTACCAGTCAGTGCAGTATGATTTTCCTGATGAAGAGATCTTGTACTTGAAAATGAAAGATTGTGATGAACCATTGCTTGAAGAAGGGCCAGAACCTGGTTCCCGTTGGGGTGTGGTATTTGATGGAGTTGTTAATTAGTATGGTAATGGTATTGGGGCAGTGATTATTACTCCTCAAGGCACGCATTTTCCATTTACAGCTAGATTGACTTTCAAGTGTACAAATAATATGGCTGAGTATGAAGCCTGCATTATGGGGCTTGAAGAGGCCATTGATCTCAGAATCAAGTATCTGGACGTCTATGGAGATTCAACTTTGGTGGTGAATCAAATCAAAGGTGAATGGGACGAATCAACCCGGTTTGATACCATATAGAGATTATGCAAGGAGGACTTTAACTTTCTTTACAAAGGTTGAATTTCATCATATCCTTCGAGATGAAAACCGGATGGCAGATGCTCTTGCAACATTGGCGTCAATTATTGTAGTGAAATATTGGAATGAGGTTCCCAATTTGACTGTGATGCGTCTTGATAGGCCAACTCATGTGTTTACTATTGAAGAAGTCAAGGATGAGAAGCCGTGGTATTACGACATCAAATGTTTCCTTCAAAGTCATATTTACCCGCCTGGGGCATCTTTGAAAGATAAGAAGACTTTGAGAAGATTAGCCGGAAACTTCTACCTGAATGGTGATGTGCTGTACAAGAGAAACTTCGATATGGTTTTGCTCAGATGCGTGGATAGACACGAAGCAGACCTATTGATGACTGAAGTCCATGAAGGTTCCTTTGGTACTCATTCCAATGGACATGCCATGGCGAAGAAGATGTTGCGAGCAGGTTACTATTGGCTGACAATGGAATCTGATTGTTGCAAGTTTGTGAAGAAATGCCACAAGTGTCAAATATATGCTAATAAGATCCATGTTCCTCCGACACTTTTAAACGTCATTTCCTCTCCATGGCCCTTCTCCATGTGGGGAATTGATATGATTGACATGATCGAGCCCAAAGCTTCGAACGGACATCGTTTCATTTTGGTGGCTATTGACTACTTCACAAAGTGGGTTGAAGCGGCATCGTATGCGAATGTAACCAAGCAAGTTATTGTGAGGTTTATAAAGAATCAGATTATATATCGTTATGGTGTGCCAAGTAAGATCATCACGGATAATGGATCGAACTTGAATAATAACATGGTGGAAGCTCTTTGCAAAGACTTCAAGATTGCACATCATAATTCTTCTCCCTACAGACATAAGATGAATGAGGTTGTTGAAGCTGCAAACAAGAACATCAAGAAGATTATTCAAAAGATGGTTGTAACGTATAAAGATTGGCATGAGATGCTCCCATTTGCTTTGTACGGGTATCCTACATCCATCCGCACTTCAACAGGGGAAATCCCTTTCTCTCTTGTATATGGTATGGAAGTTGTGCTCCTAGTGGAGGTTGAGATCCCTTCATTGCGTGTGCTCATGGAAGCCAATTTTACTGAAGCTGAATGGTGTCAGACTAGGTTTGATCAGTTATATTTAATTGAAGAGAAGAGGTTAACTGCCATGTGTCATGGTCAGTTATATCAGCAGAGAATGAAGAAAGGTTTTGATAAGAAGGTCATACCTCATGTATTCAGAGAAGGTGACCTTGTAATCAAGAAGATCCTATCTTTCAAGCCAGATTCTATGGGCAAATGGACTCCTAACTATGAAGGCCTATATGTTGTTAAGAAAGCCTTTTCGGGAGGTGCTTTGATCCTTACAACTATGGATGGTGAAGAGTTCACCCGTCTTGTGAACGTGGATGCAGTCAAGAAATACTTTGCCTAAAAAGAAAAGAATAGCTCGCTAAGTTGAAAACCCGAAAGGACAGCTTAGGCAAAAATGAGGGTCTCGGTGGATTGAAAACCTGAAAGGGAAATCCAGGCAAAAGTTAGAGACATAAAACAGAAAGAATTATCCCGATAAATTGAGTACCCCACCTTGGGGAAATTTATGCAAAATTAGGGATTATGGCAAGTAACTGCATCATGCTGATCGTCAGTTTTGAAGACATTCTTGAGCACAACAATCGGTTTTGATTCATCGTCTCCAGTAGTAGTCAAGAGCACAGTGGATATCAAGAGTTGGTAGAAGGATTAAGTGATCATTGTATTCAATGTAACCCTTTTTCCATGTACATTACCATTTTCAACTTTGTAAAGATCTATGGAGTCTTGTCATTTACAGACTACCATCCTATTAAATAAAGTTGAGCTTTTATCCAATTGTTTCTACTCTTGTTTAATTCAGCCAAATAGTTTTAAATTTTATTATGATCATTTTTGAAAATTAAAACTTTAAAATCAAAATCATTTTCTTAAACATATAAAAGCATGAATTTTAAGCAATCGATTTCATTTAAGAGGAATATCAACAGTGGTTCGAAAGTAGTAGGCCTTAAAGTGTGGAACATTATTGGTTCTCCCCAAGCAGTATGCGCGATTTCCCTTTCATCCCCGACAACATTGTTCAGCACTCGATGTTGTTGATTTCTCCAGATGAATATTTTTCCGTCATCCCCAGCCGAATTTATATTTGGTCTCCAGCAGAGTTAGAACATTTTATGGTTCCGACAAACTTTAGTTTCCTCACCAGTCACCGTCAAATCCGCTCCCCGGTCAGAGTTCCCTTCGGGTTTCTGAACAGTTATTTATGGTTATCCCCTGCGTGGTTATCTCCCATTTGATATGGTGTTGACCTAAAATTCCCCGCGGAGTTGATAACACTTTTCCTCGGCAGATCTCCTCCTTCCCCGACAAGGGTTGAGCCTTCGGGATGTTGATCTCTCTTTCCTCTAGCAGTTGTTCCCTCTTTTGTGGATTGGCCGAGAATTGTATCGATGATTCAAATCTGTGACATTTTGTATCCTTTGTGATTGTTTTGTCAGCATAATCATCATATATACATATACATATACATATACATATACATATACATATACATATACATATACATATACATATACATATACATATACATATACATATACATATACATATACATATACATATACATATACACTCATATAATTTCATTGTTGCATCACTGCACTTTGAAACTCACTCCTATAATTCTTATTCTATGTTATGGTGGTACTTTATCCCCATATAAGTTTGGTGTTTGTCCTCCTTCAATTATAGAGTGTCAGCCCCTTAAGCAGAAAGACTTTAACCTTTCTGCTTTCTCCACTGAGTTATTTCCTTATGGATAATGATTGCTTCAGCTTCCTCCCCAATTGATTATCTAGATGGATCCATTCCCCTTGAGTTATATCCTCATTGGGTCGAGTCTTGATTGATCATTTCTTTCTAGATCTTACCTAGATAGACATTTTTGGTCCCCTGAGAGTTTATTACCCAGTAATTGGTAGTATTCTCTTTAGTGGGCAGTTTGTTACTTCTTGCCCAGTACCCGGCAAAAGTAACCTCTTTATTCCCCAGCGGATTCATTTTCACGTTTCCCCATGAAATATATCCTTGATATGTTTATCTTAACCGGTGATGGATATTTTCTTCCATTGCTTTGAGTTTATCCTTGATATGTTCATCTTAACTGGTGACGGATATTCTCATCTTTTGGTATTCTACCCAGTAAAAAGGTAGTTGTAATCCCTATTTTATTCCCTAGAGAGTTAATCATTTATATGTTCATCTTAACCGATGACTGATTTCCTTCTCCTTGCGGTCTTTTGCTCATTAACCGGTAGTTGTAAATCCTGCTTTTTATCCCCTCAGAGTCTATCCTTGATATGTTCATCCAAATCGGTGACGGATATTCTCTCTGATGGTATTTTATCCATCATTCGATAGATGTAATTCCTACTTCTTGTTCAGGTGGTTTATCCTTGATATGTTCATCCTAAACGGTGACGGATGCCCTCCTGAACATCCCCAGGCAAGACTATCCTTGATATGTTCATCCTAACCAGTGACGGATATTCTCTCCTTGTGGCTTTCTGCCCAGTAGCCGGTAGTTGTAAATCCTATTTTTCAGTTTTCCCCAACAAGGCTATTCTTACCCAGTGACCGGTAATGAATACACCTCCTGGCGACCCTCAGTGAGTCATCCTTTATATGTTTACTCTAACCGGTAACAGATGTCTTCCTTGTCAGATTTTATTATCTCCTTACCCAGTAATCGGTAGTGGATGATAGATTTGTGCTCCTCCTATGTTGAAGTTTATTTCTTCCCCCAGTTGAGTTGAGTGCGTATTTCCTTGATGAAGTCGCTCTTCCTGCATGATTCGAGTATTTCAGTTTTATTCTGATCTACTCGTTTCCCCTGCAGGCTTTCCCTTTGTTTCTCGGCTGAGTCTTTCCATTTTCATGGAATTCCTCTAGTCTCCTAGTTGTTTTAAGGTGCGGCCTGGCCTGCGCACACCCCTTTTCCCCCCAGAGCCTCTGTCTCCCTAGTGAGTTTTCCTTAGGAAAATGCATTACACTCCTGTGGACTTTCAGTCTCTCCGGATTCGTTTCCTTTGTGGCAATATTTCCCCATAAAGATTTATTTTAACATTCAAATCATATGCATCATGAGGTCTCTTAGGGACCAAAATTTGTTTCTATATGTTATTATTTAAGCCCATTCTACTGAGTCGATACAAAGATTTTAACCTTCACCTCCCCAATTAGAATGTCCTTAAATAGGGGCAGCTGTAAGACCCCAATTTTGACCCTAAGACCCCTCATGCTATCTCATCATATGCATTATCATTGGGATCATACCTTGGCATCCTACTTACCCCTCTTTCATTGGGTTTGTTTTGGGAGAGATCACCAAGCACTATATGATTGTATCATACTTGTATTTTATCATCTTTACTAACCAAAATACCAAAAAATATGTCTTTGCATTTCTCTAACTCTTTTGTAGGTAGAGCATGATCACCTTTGATTCATCAAGTTCACATCTAGGATTTAAGACCCTCATTACTAAGAGCTCAACCAAGGAATGATCCACAATGGCTCTAAGCATCATATATGAGTCCCCATGATCTCTACATGTTATTTTGATCAAGAGTTTGGAATTGGTTTGCATTGGAAACCTTAGTCAATCTGGGTATCTTGACTAACTTCTTCAACAAGCTTCTTCACCAATTGATCAAAAACATCAAGGGACACTTCAAATTTTATCATCTTATGCATATATTATCTCCCATGAGCCTAAAAAGTCAAGATAATTGTAAGTTATCAAGTTGGTCGATGATAGTTGGCCAGATGAATTCATATGATCAAAACTGGGTCTCCCTAGACACTATATCCTACAATTTTCATCATATCTAAATGATTCCAAGAGAAACGTTACTCTAAGTTACATTCCAAACAACGTTCATGTTGAGGTCTAGATCTAGTTTTGCTTGGAAAGTCATTTTTTATGTTGAAACATTATAGGTCATTTTGTCTAAACCCTAATTTGAAAGTCAACTTACCAAGGCCATAACTTGCTCAATTTTTATGAGATGAAAGATTTCCAAGTTTCACAATCAAATTCAAGGTGTCTAATTCAACTTTAATGTTTGGAGGAAGAGCTAATTCAACTTTTATGATCATGTGATATGAGGATACACTATAGGTCATTTTGGACCAATACCATTGAACAAGTGATTTTCCTCAAATTCAAAAATGCATAACTCACTCATCCAAAATCCAAATGATGTCAAATTTGTGACCATTTTAAAGGTCTTTGAAAGATATAAAACTTTTATGAAGGCACGTTTTTCATTTGGAGCTCACATAAAAAGTTAGCCAAGGTGGAATAATTGAACATATGGCTTGACACTTAGAAAATATTTTGACATGTTGAAATTTCCAAACTTCCACCTCAAAATTAATCATGATACAAGTTCCAAATGGAAAAGTGTTAAACATGAGAGTTGTTCCTATTGATCTAACCTTTCCAAAGAGTCCAAATTCATGCATTTTAGATAAAGTTTGAGGGGTCCGCGCATAGCTTGAACAGGGTTGTATCAGTTGGCATGAATCATGCTTCAAACATTCAAATATCTTTGCCTTGC
The DNA here is from genome assembly GCF_024323335.1 of Lathyrus oleraceus. Lineage (NCBI taxonomy): Eukaryota > Viridiplantae > Streptophyta > Magnoliopsida > Fabales > Fabaceae > Lathyrus > Lathyrus oleraceus. The sequence goes on along the minus strand of NC_066584.1, from coordinate 162,056,880 downwards.
AATGCAATCTTCATTCAGACCTCATTTCAGTTGATCTTGGACCTATTTGAGTTGCTTCATGGGTTTTAACATGCACATGCAAGCGTGTACCTCACATTGCCAATTTTAGAAGTATTTTCAAGTGTGCAAATAACACTTACCATTTGCTATAAATAAAGGTCCATTGCCTCAGTTTCAAGGACCTTGCGCGCCAGCTTTGCCTCTAACCATTGAAACCCTCTCAATCCAAAGGAAAACCTGATAAATTTCAATTGAAATTTGAGTTTGAATCTCATTGTTTGGAGATTAAAAAACTCCAGGATACAAAGCTTTGCATCATTCTTAATCCACTTCTGCAAGCTCCAAGAGCAAGATGAAGCACGATTTGAAGCAAGAGAGATCCATTTTTGCACAGCATTGAAGGTATTTTTCCATATTTTTCTTCTCTTCGATTCTCTCTCACTTCTCATCAATTCTCTTGGATCCTTGGTTGTCTGAAGTCCTACCAATGTAGGCAAGAAGATTGAGTTGCTTTGAGGTCAAATTGAAGCAACTCAGTTCATACACCTCAAAATTCAACTTCATGTATATCTTAATATACTTGGAGTTAGGTTAAATTGAGGTGATATTTGTGATCTACGCCATTTTTTCTTTAAGATCATGTCCTCCTTTTTCACTTATGTCATGGTGTTGAAAGAACCAGTTCGGCCAGGGTCATCAGAGAAGATGACCGGTCTTTGGCTTCGACGATGAGCTGAAAGTGTTTTGAGCCATTGGATGGATTTAAAATGTTTTAATTAGAGACGTTGCTTGTGATGACCAAGTGTGAAGCGCGCTGACTAGCGCGCACCATGGAACACACGTTTCTGACCACTTGATCTGCCACCTTAATTAATGAGGGAGATCAAGTGGTCTATGTTTTTTTTATTATCTGATTTTTATTTTTATTTCTCCTATTTTCATTAATTCATATTAATTTTAATATTGATCCAAAAAATATGAGAGTTTCACCAAAAAAAATTGAATAAAAGCCTCTTTCATTTTCTAAATTAAAATTATTGTTTGGATCATTATTAATATTTTTTATGATTTAATTAATTTTGTGATTATTTTTAATTGTTTAAAAATACTTTTAGGTTTCCAAAAATTCTGAATTTTTTTCTCCAAGGTCCTTTGACCTTGTTTGACCTATGATAAATCTCATGGCCATTTCTTTGGTATTTTGATGAGGTTTTAGGAAATTGACCAACCATATTGAATTGAAGGCATTATTTTTATTATATTTAATTGATTAAATGCCAAATTAATTGTGTAGAGCCATTTTAATTGACTTTGTGAGTTTGACTTGTGTTGTTGGGCATTGGTCAAGTTTGATTTGACTTTGTTAGGTTAAGATCATTGGATTTAGGGGATTGATGAAATGTACATTCCATCTATCAAAATGAAAGAATGATCTTAACTTGGTAAAAGTCCTCCTTTGTCCAATTTGTGTTTGATCCATTTCCCCCTCCCTCTTCATCTCACTCCCCTTCTTTATGCATTCATATCATGGACTTATAATGTCTCTATATCCTAAGGCTAGTTGATTGCAAAATCAACATAAGTATGGATGAGATTAGGTCCCCCACTTTGCATATTCTTTTTGTGTGTGGTATGTTTCATGAGTATAGTTCATTATACTATGTCTCTAACATGCATTAACACCAAAATTCTATTGCCCGGCCTCAAATAGTTGTGACTTCTACATAAGTCCAATTACGATTGCTTAACATAGCGCTAAACTTTGACACAAAAAGGCATAGCATTCTAGTTAGTGAGATTGTAAGTCTCCACTCTTTCATGGTATTGTGTGAAAACTTGGCCTTTTTTCCTTCCTTGGTTAGATGTCTTGGTTCAAGGATCCATGCTTGTGATAAGTGGGTTGAGTGTTCTCCAAAGAATGACTTAAACAAAAGCAAAAGCAATACTAACTTCTAACTCGTTAACAACTAACATTTAATTTCAAGTCATTTACTTTTAATGTACTTTAGTTCTTAAGCTTTATTCATTTGCCATTATTCATACCATTCAAGTTGTTTATGTTAATGTCATTTTTACTTTGTCCACTTGGACCATATTTTGTGACATATTGTGATTATGTATATTGTGTTTGTTTGTGTGGTCTTTAACCATTAATATACATATTAAGAACAAAAAACTCTAAAAAAATATCTTGTGTGGACTGTTGGTTTGATATGAGACAATTGGACTTAGAATTTAGGCAACACTCCCTTTGCAAAGAACTTGGCCAATGCCAACTTTCATGAAACCATATGCTTGTGAATTGAAACTTCATATGATATATCATTCAAGATCCATTTGTGTTCATCTGTAACATGATCATTGTGAAGCTGTTATTTTGAACCTGTGCATAATGCCATCTTTGAAGTCATCTGCTACATGGGCAAAACTTGGAGAAGATCATGAAGTTGTCAAGCTTGGATATGACTATCTTTATTTGATTCCTTTCTCTTCAACTTGCTATTTGTATATTGATTGTTGTGTGATTCTAAAGTCCAAGGAAATTGGGGTTTCTATATGACATTCTTGTCTATTGGATTGCAGCCCACTGGTCAGATCTTTTCAACTCTTAACTTTTAAATTTATGCTTAGGATTAGTCTCTCCATCTCCTCCCCACTTCTTTAATTTCAAAATATCTCCCTTCTTTAAAAAAATCTTCTTTGCTTGTGCCTATTTTCTAAACTTAGACCATATTGCAAATTAGAAACTTTGGCCTTATGCCATTGCATTTTCAAACTTCTTTTCTTAAATCAAACTTTGTAAATGAACTTAACCATACTTGACTTAAAGTTCGAAAAAAAGACTCCCTAGGAGTACCTAGGACACGTTGGGGGCTAAATTCAAAGTCTTTTCGTTTATGGACGGATTTTCCGGATATAATCAGAACAAGATGGCACCAGAAGATATGGAGAAGACCACATTCATTACACCCTGGGGAACATTTTGTTATAGAGTGATGCCTTTCGGTTTAAAGAATGCTGGTGTAACTTACTAGAGGATAATGACTACTCTTTTTCATGATATGATGCATAAAGAGATCGAAGTCTATGTTGATAATATGATTGCCAAATCCATTTATGAAGAGGAACATGTTGAGAATTTATTGAAGTTATTCCAGTGTTTGAGGAAGTATAAACTCCGCTTGAATCCTAATAAGTGTACTTTTGGTGTTCGTTCTGGTAAGTTGTTGGGATTTATTGTCAGCGAGAAGGGTATTGAAGTTGATCCTACCAAGGTCAAAGCAATACAAGAGATGCTTGCACACAAAACTGAGAAGCAAGTCAAAGATTTTCTCGACCGCTTGAATTATATCTCAAGATTCATTTCACATATGACTGCCACATGTGCTCTTATATTCAAGCTTCTTCGGAAAGATCAGTCTTGTGATTGGACCGAAGACTGCCAGAAAGCTTTTGATAGTATTAAAGACTATATGCTTGAGCCTCTGATTCTGTCTCCTCTTGTGGAAGGAAGACCATTAATCATGTATTTGACTGTGTTTGATGAAAGTATGGGTTGTGTTCTTGGTTAGCAAGATGAGAATAGAAAGAAACAATATGCAATTTACCACCTCAGTAAGAAATTCACCGATTGTGAGACTCGGTATTCTATGCTTGAGAAGACTTGTTGCACATTGGCTTGGGTTGCTAAGCGTTTGGGTCAATATATGTTGAATCATACCACTTGGTTGATATCCAAAATGGATCCAATCAAGTATATTTTTGAGAAGCCTGCTTTAACTAGAAGGATTGCCCGTTGGCAGATGTTGTTATCAGAGTATGATATTGAATACCGATCTCAGAAAGCAATCAAGGGTAGTGTCTTGGCTGACCATTTGGCTTACCAACCTATTGAAGATTATCAGTCAGTACAGTACGATTTTCCTGATGAAGATATTTTATACTTGAAAATGAAAGATTGTGATGAATCATTGCTTGAAGAAGGGCTAGAACCTGGTTCCCGTTGGGACATGGTATTTAATGGAGCTGTTAATCAATATGGTAATGGCATTGGGGCAGTAATCATTACTCCTCAAGGCACACATTTTCCGTTCACAACTAGATTGACTTTCAAGTGCACAAATAATATGGCTGAGTATGAAGCTTGCATTATGGGGCTTGAAGAGGCCATCGATCTCAGAATCAAGTACTTAGATGTCTATGGAGATTCAGCTTTGGTTGTGAATCAGATCAAAGGTGAATGGGAGACAAATCAACCCGGTTTAATACCATATAGAGATTATGCGAGGAGGATTTCAACTTCCTTTACAAAGGTTGAGTTTCATCATATCTCTCAAGATGAAAACCGGATGGCAGACGCTCTTGTAATGTTGGCTTCGATGATTGTGGTAAAGTATTGGAATGAAGTTCCCAATTTGATTGTGATGCGTCTTGAAGAAGCCAAAGATGAGAGGTCGTGGTATTATGATATCAAGTGTTTTCTCCAAAGTCAGATTTACCCGCTTGGGGCATCTTTGAAAGATAAGAAGACTTTGAGAAGATTAGCCGGCAATTTCTACCTGAATGGTGATGTGTTTTACAAGAGAAACTTCGATGTGGTTCTACTCAGATGCGTGGATAGACACGAAGTAGACCTATTGATGACTGAAGTCCACGAAGGTTCCTTTGGTACTCATTCCAATGGACATGCTATGGCTAAGAAGATGTTGCGAGCAGGTTACTATTGGCTGACAATGGAATATGACTGTTGCAAATTTATGAAGAAATACCATAAGTGTCAAATTTATGCAGATAAGATTCATGTTCCTCCGACACTGTTAAATGTCATTTCCTCTCCATGGCCCTTATCCATGTTGAGAATTGGTATGATTGGTATGATTGAGCCCAAAGCGTCGAATAAACATCGTTTCATATTGGTGGAAATTGACTACTTCACAAAGTGGGTTGAAGCGACATCGTATGTGAATGTAACCAAGCAAGTTGTTATAAGGTTCATCAAGAATCAGATTATATGTCGATATGGTGTGCCAAGTAAGATCATTACTAATAATAGATCAAACTTGAACAACAATATGGTGGAAGCTCTTTGCAAAGACTTCAAGATCGCACATCATAATTCTTCTCCCTATAGACCTAAGATGAATGGGGTTGTTGAAGCTGCAAACGATAACATCAAGAAGATCATTCAGAAGATGGTTGTGACGTACAAAGATTGGCATGAGATGCTCCCATTTTCTTTGCATGGGTATATACATCCATCCGCACTTCAACAGGGGCAACCCCTTTCTCGCTTGTTTATGGTATGGAAGTCGTGCTCCCGGTAGGGGTTAAGATCCCATCATTATGTGTGCTGATGGAAGCCAAGTTGACTGAATCTGAATGGTGTCAGACCAGGTTTGACCAGTTGAATTTAATTGAAGAGAAGAGATTGACTGCCATGTGTCATGGTCAATTATATCAACAGAGAATGAAGAAAGCTTTTGATAAGAAGGTCAGACCTCGTGTGTTCAGAGGAGGTGACCTTGTGCTCAAGAAGATTCTATATTTCAAACCAAATTCTATGGGCAAATGTACTCCTAACTATGAAGGATCATATGTTGTTAAGAGAGCCTTTTCATGCGGTGCTTTGATTCTTACAACTATGGATGGTGAAGAGTTCACTCGTCCTTGAACGCGGATGGAGTCAAGAGATACTTCTCCTAAAAAGAAAAGAATAGCTCGCTAAGTTGAAAACCTGAAAGGGTGGCTTAGGCAAGAATGAGCATCTCGATGGATTGAACCCGAAAGGGCGATCCAGGCAAAAATTAAGTACATAAAAACATAAAGAATCATCCAGATAAATTGAGTACCCCACCTTGGGGCAATTTATGCAAAAATTAGGGATCATGGAAAGTAACTGCATCCTACTGATCTTCATTTTTAAAGACATTCTTGAGAAAGTCAGTCAATTCTGATTCATCATCTCCAGCCGACACCAAGAGCACAATGGACATCAAGAGTTGGTAGAAGGATTATTGATCATTGTATTCAATGTAGCCCTTTTTCCATGTAAGTTACCAGTTTTCAACTTTTGTAAAGATCTATGGAGTCTTGCCATTTACAGACTACCATTCTATTAAATAAAGTTGAGCTTTTTATCCAATTGTTTCTACTCTTATTTATTATTCAGCCAAACAGATTTAAATTTTATTATGATCATTTTTGAAATTGAATTTTAAATTAAAACCATATTTTCTTAAATATATAAAAGCAGTTATTTTAAGCAATCAATCTCATTTAAAGAAATATCAACAGCATTTTGAAAAACGGTAAGCCCTAAGTGAGGAGCATTATCGGTTCTCCCTAAGTAGTTGGCATGACTCTTTTTTCATCCTCAGCAGCCTTTCGGCAACCGAGTTTTTGATGACATCCCTAACTGAGTTTGTTGGTTTCCTCAACCGAGTTTGTTGGTCTCCTTTGAGTTGTAGGGTTGTCTCCCGTTTGATTTGGTGTTAACCTAAAATTCCCCGCAGACTTTGTAGCAGCTTCCTCAGCAGATCCTCTCCTTTCTTCCCCAGTCAAGGTCGAGCCTTCGAGATGTTTGATCTTTTCTCCAGCAGTTCTTTCCCTCTTGTGTGGAGTGGCCGGGGGTGGTATCGATGATCCAGATCAGTGACAGTTATATCCTTTGTGATCGTTTTGTCAGCATGATCATATATATATATATATATATATATATATATACATACATATATATATATATATATATATACATACATATATATATATATATATATATATATATATATATATATATATGTATATATATATATATATATATATATATGTATATATATATATACATACATATATATATATATATATATATATATATATATATATATATATATATATATATATATATATACATACATATTCATAAATTTCATTATTGCATCATTTCACTTTATGATTCATTATGCCTTTGATCCTCTGCTATGGTGGTACCCTTTCCCCATGCAGATTTGGTGTATTTGTCCTCTTTTAATTGTAGAGTGTCATCCCAATAAGCAGAAAAACTTTAACCTTTCTCTTTTCTCCACTGAGTTATTTCCTCGTGAATGATTATTATTTCAGTTTCCTCCCCAGTTGATTATCTGGATGGAACCACTCCCGTTGGGTTATATCCTCATTGGGTTGAGTCCTTTGATTGACCTTTTATTTCTAGATCTTACCTAGATAGAAGCTTTTGGTCCCCTGAGAGCCTATTCCCCAGTAACTGGGAATATTCTTCTCATGTTACTTCTGCCCAATACCCGACAAGAACAACCTTTGTTTCCCCAGTGGATTTGTGTTCACGTTTCCCCAGGAAGTATGTCATTGATATGTTCATCCTAACCGATGACAGATATTTTCTTCCCCTGCTTTGAGTTTATCCTTGATATGTTCATCTTAACCGGTGACGGATATTCTTTTTTTGGTTTTCCACCCAGTAAAAAGGTAGTTGTAATCCTTATTTTATTCCCCAGAGGATTAATCCTTGATATGTTCATCCTAACTGATGACGGGTTTCCTTCTCTTTGCGGTATTCTACCCAGTAGCTGGTAGTTGTAAATCTTTCTTTTCTCCTCATTGCAGAGTCTATCCTTGATATATCCATCCTAACCGATGACGGATATTCTCTTTTTGGTATTCTATCCAGTAACTCATAGATACAATTCATATTTCTCCCCTCTGAGTCTATCTTTGATATGTTCATCCTAACTGATGACGAATATTCTCTTTTCGGTATTCTATCCAACATTCAATAGATGTAATTCTTATTTTGTCAGGAAGTTTATCCTTGATATGTTCATCCTAACTAGTGACGGATATTCTCCCTAGGTCCCCCAAGCAAGTCTATCCTTGATATGTTCATCCTAACCGATGACGGATTTTCTTTCCTTTGAGTTTATCCTTGATATGTTCACTTTAACCAGTGACGGATATTCTCTCTCTTCGGTTTTCTTCCCAGTAACCGGTAGTTGTAAACCTTATTTTGGCTTTTCCCCAACAATTTATTCTTACCCAGTAATCGATAATGAATATACCTCCTGGTTGCCTTTAGCGAGTTATCCTTAATATGTTTACCCTAACCGGTAACGGATTTTCTCCCTGTCAAATTCTTGTTATCTCCTTACCCAATAACCGGTAATAGATAATAGATTTCTGCTCCTCCTGTGTTGTAGATCTTTTCTTCCTCAGACGAGTTTGAGTGCATATTCCCTTTGTGGAATCGATGTTTCCTGCTTGGTTCGAGTATTTCAGCTTTGCTCTGATTCACCCGTTTCTCCTACAGTTATTCCTCTTGTTCCCCAGCTGAGTCTTTCCATCAATTCATTTTTATGGAATCCCTCGAGTCCCCCAGTTGTTCTTAAGTCGTAGCCTGGCCGACGCGCAACCTTTTCATCCCCCCAGAGTCTCGGTCTCCCCAGTGAGTTTTCCTTACGGAATGCATTATACTCTTGTGGACTTTCAGTCTCTCATGATTCTTTTCCTTTGTGGCAATATATTCCCACAAAGATTATTTCAGCATAACATTTCATATGCATCATGAGGTCTCTTAGGGACCAAAATTTGTTTCTATATGTTGTTATTTAAGCCCATTCTACTGAGTCGATGCGAAGATTTTAACCTTCATCTCCTCAGTTAGGAAGTCCTTAAATAGGGGCAGTTATAAGACCCCAATGTTGACCCTAAGATCCCTCATTTTATTCTCATCATATGCATTAGCCTTGGGATCACACCTTGGCATCCTCCTTACCCTTCATTCATTAGGTTTGCATTGGGAGAGATCACCAAGCACCATTTGATTGCATCATACTTTATATTTTATCATTTTACTAACCAAAATACCAAAAATATGTCTTTGTATAAACTAACTCTTTTGTAGGTAGGGCATGTGCTCACCTTTGATCTATCAAGCTCACATCTAGGGTTTAAGACCCTCATTGCAAGGAGCTCAACCGATTGATCTACTATGGATCTAGACATCATATATGGATCCCCATGAGCTTCACATGTTATTTTGATCAAGAAATCATCAAGAGTTTGAAGTTGATTTGCCTTGGAAACCCTAATTCATCTGGGTATCTTGTGTAACTTATTCAATAAGCTTCTTCACCAATTGATCAAAAATTTCAAGGGACACTTCAAATTTAATCATCTTATGTATATATGATCTCCCATGAGTCCCAAAAGTCAATAGAATTGCAAACTAGCAAGTTGGTCCATGGTGGTTGACCAGAGGAATTCATCTGATCAAAACTGGGGTTCCCTAGATCCTATATCCTATAATTATTGTCATATTAAAATGATTCCAAGAGCAAAGTTACTCTAAATTACATTTCAAACAACTTCCATATTGAGGTCTAGAGCTATTTTTTCTTGGAAAGTCATTTTTTATGGTGAAAGATTATAGGTCATTTTGTTTAAACCCTAATTTGGAGGTCAACTTCCCAAGGCCATAACTTGCTCAATGTTTATGAGATAAAATATTTCCAAGTTGCACAATCAAATTCAAGATGTCTACTTCAACTTTTATGTTTGTAGGAAGAACAAATTCAACTTTTATGTGCATGTAATATGAGGATACATTATAGGTCATTTTGGACCAATGCCATTGAACAAGTAATTTTCTTCAACTTCAAAAATGCATAACTCCTTCACATTAAATCCAAATGAGGTCAAATTTGTGACCATTTTAAAGTACATTTATAGAGCTACAACTTTGATGAAGGAAACTTTCTCGTTTGAAGCTCACATAAAAAGTTAGCCAAGTTGGAATAAGTGAACATATGGCTTGACACTTAGAATTTTTTTGACATGTTTGATTTTCCCAACTTCCACCTCAAAATTCATCATTATCCAAGCTTCAAACGAAAAGTGTTTAACATGAAAGTTGTTCCTCTTGATCTTACCTTTCCAAAAATTCTAATTTCATCCATTTTGGAAAAGATTTGAATGGGTTGAGCATGGCTTGAACATGAATGATCATTTGGTACAAATTGAACTTAAACATTCCATACACCAATGCATAACACTCCAACATGTTCTCACTAATGCTTGTACTTAATTATGGATCAGAAGAAGTGATTACATGGGCCTGTTACACGCCCATGCACCCATGCAATGTACATTGCTATTTTTGGATTTCATTTCAAGTGTGCAAATATCAATCCATTTGGCTATAAATAGAGCCCTCTATGCTCAGAAATAAGGACCATGTGCGCCAGCTTTGGATCCATACCTTCAAACCCTCTCATTTCAAAGGATAACCTTGATAATTTCCATTGAAAATTGAGTTTGAATCTCATTGTTTTGAGATTCGAAACTCCAAGAGTCCTGAGCTTTTCATCCATTCAAATCTACTCCTTCAAGTGTCATGAACAAGATCAAGAGCAAGCAAGAGCAAGATCAATCAAGCACAGACCTACATTGAAGGTATTTTCCAGAATTTTTCATCTCTTTGATTCTCACTCAATTCTCCATAATTCTCTTGGATCTTTGGTTGTTTGAAGTCCTACCAATGTAGGCAACAAGATTGAGTTGCTTTGAGGTCAAACCGAAGCAACTCAAATCATGCACCTCAAATTTCAACTCCTTGTATCTCTCAATATACTTGGAGTTAGGATAAATTGAGGTCAGATTCGAGCTTAGAGACATTTTTACTTTAATTTCATGTCCTTATTTTTAATTTTGGTGATGGTTGTGAGTGAATCAGTCCGGTGAAGCTCACCGGAGAAGGAGATCGGAGCTTTGGCTCCGATGATGCGTTGGCACTCATCAGAACCACATGATCCATTTGAAATGTTCTAATCTCGCGTGTTGAAACTGATTACCACTTGTGTTACGCTTTGACTCGTGACTATGGTGGAATGCACGCTAGCAGCCACTTGGTCTGCCACCTCAATTAATGAGGGAGATCAAGTGGTCCACGTTTTTTCTTATTTTCTGATTTTCATTTTATTTGGTTTATTTTCATTAATTTATATTAAATTTAATATTGATCCAAAAAACATGAGAGTTTTACCAAAAAAAATTGTAAATAAATTCCTCTTTCATTTTCTGAATTAAAATTATTTTTGGATCATTATTAATATTTTTTATGATTTAATTGATTTTATGAATATTTTTAATTGTTTAAAAATACTTTTAAGTTTCCAAAAATTATGAATTTTTTTCTCCATGGTCCTTTGACCTTGTTTGACCTATGATAAATCTCATGTCCATTTATTTGGTGTTTTGATGAGGTTTTAGGATTTTGACAAACCATAATTTAATTTAATGCATTATTTAATTGATTTTAATTGTTTAATTGCAAAATAAATTGTGTTGAGCTTCTAATCTTGACTTGTTGAGTTTGACTTGTGTTGTTGGGCCTTGGTCAAAATTGATTTGACTTTGTTGGGTTAAAATCATTGGATTTAGGGGATTGATGAAATATATATTTCATCTCCCAAAATGAATGAATGATTTTAATTTGATAAAAGTCCTCCTTTGACCAATTTTAGTTAATTCCATTCCCCCTCCCTCTTCATCTCAATCCCTTTCTCTATTCATTCATGCTTGTGAATAGTGGGTTGAGTGTTCTCCAAAGAATGACTTAAACAAAACAAAAGCAAAAGCAATACTAACTTCTAATCAATTAACAACTAACATTTAATTTTAAGCCATTTATTTTTTATGCACTTTAGTTTTGAGCTCTTATTCATTTGCCATTATTCATACCATTTAACTTGTTTACTTTAATGTCATTTTCACTTTGCTCATTTGAGCCATATTTTGTGATTATTCTGTGATTGTATATACTTGTTTGTGTTATTTTGACCTTAATGTACATAATAACAACAAAAACCCTAAAAGACATTTCGTGTGGACTGTTGGTTCGCCCTGAGACATTGGACTTAGAATTAGGCAACACTCCCTATGCAAAAGGACTTGGCCAATGCCAACTTTCATGAAACCAAGTGCTTGTGAAGTGAACTTTCATCTGATGCAAGTATTGTGATCCTAATTGAGTTCATCTGCAACATGATCTTTTGGAGCTGTTACTTTGAACTTGTGTCTAATGCTTATCTTTGAAGTCATCTGATACATGGAAGATTATGAAGAAGATCATGGAGTTGCTAAGCTTGGATGTGGCTATCTTTATTTGATGTCTTTCTCTTAATATTACTATTTGTGTATTGATATTGCTTTATTCTAAAGTCCAAGGGAAATTTAGGTTTCTATATGACATTCTTGTCTATTGGATTGCAGCCCATTGGTCAGATCTTTTCAACTCTTAACTTTTAAATTTGTGCTTAGGATCAGTCTCTTTATCTCCTCCTCATTTCTTTAATTTCAAATATCTCCCTCCTTTTAAAATCTTCTTTGATTTTTTTTGTTTTCTAAACTTAGACCATTTTGCAAATTAGAAACTTTTGCCTTATGCCATTGCATTTTTAAACTCTTTTCTTAATTAAACTTGTAAATGAACTTAATCATACTTGACTTAAAATTTCAAAAACCAAAAAGAACTAACACTCATTCAAACCATTTTTAGGCCTCTTGTGACTTTGTTAAACTTTAATTTTTGTTAAAAACAATGCACTCAATTTGAAATTGTTACCACGAACTACGGAGTTTTGATCCCTCATTTTATGTTGGTACGTAGGCACAAGTCCGAAGGTCTTGTCAAACACAAAAATATAATTAATGAATTTTTTCTCATCTCTCCATTCTATTTATTGCAAACATCTTTTGTACAAAAATACATATGCACACAAAAAAGGACTCCCTAGGAATACCTAGGACACTTTGGGTGCCTAACATCTTCCCTCTGTGTAACCTACCCCCTTACCTGTAATCTTTGACATTTTATTAGTTTTGATTTGAAAATTTCTTATCTTTTGGGTTTTGTTAGTACTTTTCCCTTTTCCCTTGGAAACAATAAAAGTGTGGTGGCGACTCTGGTTTTATTGACGTCTAGCTTATCCATAGCTTGATGGTCATGAATTTACCGCTACAAAAGTAAAGCAACATATTTAATTACCTATATTTGAAATTAGTTGCAAATATGTTAAGACTAATTGGCTATATTACTCTATTTCATGTATTTCTAATAATACATTTTTATAATTTTAATTAAATAATTCATTTATTTATAATATGTAATATATTATAAAAAAAGAAAAAAGAAAAAAATAAAGAAATCCCACATGGGGATTTTTGAAAAACAAAAGGATTAATTGTGTAAAAATCTCTAATTTGCTTGCTCTCTCTCTATATATAAGATTTTCATGTGAGAGCTATAAATTAGTTGCAAATCTGTTAAGACTAATTGGCTGTTCAAAACATATAAATAACAATCGTTAACAAAAATACTTCTCTGGCCCAGACATGTCCAACAACTTGATCTCTATGGTATAGCAGTAAGGAGGTGTTCGAGTACCCTCTTGAAAGGGTTTACAAGTGAAGGAGCATCATCATGTGCAACAAAAGAAGCTTCCTCCAGGTCTACGTGATCAGGGGAGACGTACCCCTGAAATGAGGATTGTTGTGACAAGCGGCTCCTAGAAGTCGATGCTTTCCCCTCAAGAGGTCTAGGGACGATTTCCCGCCTAACTATGGCCTAATCATTCTGAAGATCGGATGAAAAGACCATATTGCATAATATTTGAAACGAGAAACTAGCTTTATTACTTGAAAACCGAAAGAGTATGGTTAAAGTAAAGCAACATATTTAATTACCTATATTTGAAATTAGTTGCAAATTTGTTAAGACTAATTGGCTATATTACTCTATTTCATGTATTTCTAATAATACATTTTTATAATTTTAATTAAATAATTTATTTATTTATAATACGTAATATATTACAGAAAAAGAAAAAAGAAAAAAATAAAGAAATACCACATGGGGATTTTTGAAAAACAAAAGGATTAATTGTGTAAAAATCTCTAATTTGCTTGCTCTCTCTCTATATAATATTTTCATGTGATAAGTTGCATATCTGTCAAGACTAATTGGCTATTTAAAACATATAAATAACAATCGTTAACAAAAATACTTCTCTGGCACAGACATGTCCAACAACATGATCTCTATAGTATATCAGTAAGGAGGTGTTCGTGTACCCTCTTGAAAAAGGGTTTATAAGTGAAGGAGCATCATCATGTGCAACAATAGAAGCTTCCTCCAGGTCTACATGATCATGGGAGACGTACCCCTGAAATGAGGATTGTTGTGACAAGCGGCTCCTAGAAGTCGATGCTTTCCCCTCAAGAGGTCTAGGGACGATTTCCCGCCTAACTATGGCCTAATCATTCTGAAGATCGGATGAAAAGACCATATTGCATAATATTTGAATCGAGAAACTAGCTTTATTACTTGAAAACCGAAAGAGTATGGTTAAAGTAAAGCAACAAATTTAATTACCTATATTTGAAATTAGTTGCAAATTTGTTAAGACTAATTGGCTATATTACTCTATTTCATGTATTTCTGATAATACGTTTTTATAATTTTAATTAAATAATTTATTTATTTATAATACGTAATATATTACAGAAAAAGAAAAAAGAAAAAAATAAAGAAATACCACATGGGGATTTTTGAAAAACAAAAGGATTAATTGTGTAAAAATCTCTAATTTGCTTGCTCTCTCTCTATATAATATTTTCATGTGATTAGTTGCATATCTGTTAAGACTAATTGGCTATTTAAAACATATAAATAACAATCGTTAACAAAAATACTTCTCTGGCACAGACATGTCCAACAACATGATCTCTATAGTATATCAGTAAGGAGGTGTTCGTGTACCCTCTTGAAAAAGGGTTTATAAGTGAAGGAGCATCATCATGTGCAACAATAGAAGCTTCCTCCAGGTCTACATGATCAGGGGAGACGTACCCCTGAAATGAGGATTGTTGTGACAAGCGGCTCCTAGAAGTCGATGCTTTCCCCTCAAGAGGTTTAGGGACGATTTCCCGCCTAACTATGGCCTAATCATTCTGAAGATCGGATGAAAAGACCATATTGCATAATATTTGAATCGAGAAACTAGCTTTATTACTTGAAAACCGAAAGAGTATGGTTAAAGTAAAGCAACATATTTAATTACCTATATTTGAAATTAGTTGCAAATTTCTTAAGACTAATTGGCTATATTACTCTATTTCATGTATTTCTAATAATACATTTTTATAATTTTAATTAAATAATTTATTTATTTATAATACGTAATATATTACAGAAAAAGAAAAAAGAAAAAAATAAAGAAATACCACATGGGGATTTTTGAAAAACAAAAGGATTAATTGTGTAAAAATCTCTAATTTGCTTGCTCTCTCTCTCTCTATATAATATTTTCATGTGATTAGTTGCATATCTGTTAAGACTAATTGGCTATTTAAAACATATAAATAACAATCGTTAACAAAAATACTTCTCTGGCACAGACATGTCCAACAACATGATCTCTATAGTATATCAGTAAGGAGGTGTTCGTGTACCCTCTTGAAAAAGGGTTTATAAGTGAAGGAGCATCATCATGTGCAACAATAGAAGCTTCCTCCAGGTCTACATGATCAGGGGAGACGTACCCCTGAAATGAGGATTGTTGTGACAAGCGGCTCCTAGAAGTCGATGCTTTCCCCTCAAGAGGTCTAGGGACGATTTCCCGCCTAACTATGGCCTAATCATTCTGAAGATCGGATGAAAAGACCATATTGCATAATATTTGAATCGAGAAACTAGCTTTATTACTTGAAAACCGAAAGAGTATGGTTAAAGTAAAGCAACATATTTAATTACCTATATTTGAAATTAGTTGCAAATTTGTTAAGACTAATTGGCTATATTACTCTATTTCATGTATTTCTAATAATACATTTTTATAATTTTAATTAAATAATTTATTTATTTATAATACGTAATATATTACAGAAAAAGAAAAAAGAAAAAAATAAAGAAATACCACATGGGGATTTTTGAAAAACAAAAGGATTAATTGTGTAAAAATCTCTAATTTGCTTGCTCTCTCTCTATATAATATTTTCATGTGATTAGTTGCATATCTGTTAAGACTAATTGGCTATTTAAAACATATAAATAACAATCGTTAACAAAAATACTTCTCTGGCACAGACATGTCCAACAACATGATCTCTATAGTATATCAGTAAGGAGGTGTTCGTGTACCCTCTTGAAAAAGGGTTTATAAGTGAAGGAGCATCATCATGTGCAACAATAGAAGCTTCCTCCAGGTCTACATGATCAGGGGAGACGTACCCCTGAAATGAGGATTGTTGTGACAAGCGGCTCCTAGAAGTCGATGCTTTCCCCTCAAGAGGTCTAGGGACGATTTCCCGCCTAACTATGGCCTAATCATTCTGAAGATCGGATGAAAAGACCATATTGCATAATATTTGAATCGAGAAACTAACTTTATTACTTGAAAACCGAAAGAGTATGGTTAAAGTAAAGCAACATATTTAATTACCTATATTTGAAATTAGTTGCAAATTTGTTAAGACTAATTGGCTATATTACTCTATTTCATGTATTTCTAATAATACATTTTTATAATTTTAATTAAATAATTTATTTATTTATAATACATAATATATTACAGAAAAAGAAAAAAGAAAAAAATAAAGAAATACCACATGGGGATTTTTGAAAAACAAAAGGATTAATTGTGTAAAAATCTCTAATTTGCTTGCTCTCTCTCTATATAATATTTTCATGTGATTAGTTGCATATCTGTTAAGACTAATTGGCTATTTAAAACATATAAATAACAATCGTTAACAAAAATACTTCTCTGGCACAGACATGTCCAACAACATGATCTCTATAGTATATCAGTAAGGAGGTGTTCGTGTACCCTCTTGAAAAAGGGTTTATAAGTGAAGGAGCATCATCATGTGCAACAATAGAAGCTTCCTCCAGGTCTACATGATCAGGGGAGACGTACCCCTGAAATGAGGATTGTTGTGACAAGCGGCTCCTAGAAGTCGATGCTTTCCCCTCAAGAGGTCTAAGGACGATTTCCCGCCTAACTATGGCCTAATCATTCTGAAGATCGGATGAAAAGACCATATTGCATAATATTTGAATCGAGAAACTAGCTTTATTACTTGAAAACCGAAAGAGTATGGTTAAAGTAAAGCAACATATTTAATTACCTATATTTGAAATTAGTTGCAAATTTGTTAAGACTAATTGGCTATATTACTCTATTTCATGTATTTCTAATAATACATTTTTATAATTTTAATTAAATAATTTATTTATTTATAATACGTAATATATTACAGAAAAAGAAAAAAGAAAAAAATAAAGAAATACCACATGGGGATTTTTGAAAAACAAAAGGATTAATTGTGTAAAAATCTCTAATTTGCTTGCTCTCTCTCTATATAATATTTTCATGTGATTAGTTGCATATCTGTTAAGACTAATTGGCTATTTAAAACATATAAATAACAATCGTTAACAAAAATACTTCTCTGGCACAGACATGTCCAACAACATGATCTCTATAGTATATCAGTAAGGAGGTGTTCGTGTACCCTCTTGAAAAAGGGTTTATAAGTGAAGGAGCATCATCATGTGCAACAATAGAAGCTTCCTCCAGGTCTACATGATCAGGGGAGACGTACCCCTGAAATGAGGATTGTTGTGACAAGCGGCTCCTAGAAGTCGATGCTTTCCCCTCAAGAGGTCTAGGGACGATTTCCCGCCTAACTATGGCCTAATCATTCTGAAGATCGGATGAAAAGACCATATTGCATAATATTTGGATCGAGAAACTAGCTTTATTACTTGAAAACCGAAAGAGTATGGTTAAAGTAAAGCAACATATTTAATTACCTATATTTGAAATTAGTTGCAAATTTGTTAAGACTAATTGGCTATATTACTCTATTTCATGTATTTCTAATAATACATTTTTATAATTTTAATTAAATAATTTATTTATTTATAATACGTAATATATTACAGAAAAAGAAAAAAGAAAAAAATAAAGAAATACAACATGGGGATTTTGTCGCATCCGCGAAAAACAACCGGCGGGCTGAAACAAAACAACACAGAGTCGCCACCGTGCGTTATTTATCCCAAAAAGGGAAAGGAAACGCTCAGAGTAAACCTGGAAAAAGCAAGGTCTCGCGACCAAAGAGAAAGGGTACGGGAGTCGGTTACGCAAGGGGAAGGTATTAGCACCCCTCACGTCCGTCGTACTCGATGGGATCCACGCTCTAGAAGAAAGAAAAGGTTGCTAAACAAACATCACACACACACACCGAAGACAACACATGTGGGGTTAAGAGGAGGGGCTCGCTAGGATATCGCATCCTATGCCTACGTATCTCGTCTGGAACGAGAATCAGAGCTGCCGTAGTTCGGCTTACGCACGCCAAACAAGCGAACACAAACACAGGCAAACATGGAGCCTGAATGCCAATCACTGGACTTACATCAGCATCCGAACCAAAACACACACAAAAAGGCAAACGTGGAGCCCGAAAGCCAATCACTGGACTTACATCGGCATCCGAACCAAACACACGCACACTGGAACCCGAATGCCACTCGATGGACTTACATCAGCTTCCAAGCACACAACAACCAAACAAGTTAATAGGGAGTCGGGAACTCGAGCCTATAACCGTCAAGCACACACACAAAAAGAAAGAAAAGTGCCCGGAGAGACCTCGCACGGTCTCCTGCCTACGTACCTCATCTGGTATGAGGATCAGGGCGACGTAGTTCCCCTGAAAGGGAAAGAAAGTCTAGCCAGAAACAAAGGGGAGACACACTACTAGGGAGCTGTACTCGAGCCTAGTGTTATCATGCATCATTGCCCTATGTTATGGTTTCTATCCTAACTTGCTCAACAGCAAACTAATCCTAACCAGGAAAAGCAAAAGACACATGCAAGCATCAATCACAATAAAGCAAACATTCACATAGCACACACTATATCCAGTCAAGTGAGGCTCAAACAAAGGGTTCGACTGCCGAAGCAAGTCATCTGTACAGGGGTAGTGTTAGCTCTTAACCCTGACATTGAGAGTCAGGGTGAAGCTGATGAAAGGAAAGTGAGGATGAGACCTCACAGCTCTTATCCCTGGCCAGGGAGAGCTTCAGACAAAGGAGCGTGGGTCCAGAATGGAGGGACCCTTCTACGCTCAAGACTCTGACACAACTGTACAAAGTACAAGATCTTGGGTTTGTGTCCCAATGCATCAACACAGTGGTGTGAGCAGAGGGACGACTCAACAGAATAGCGGGAGATAGATTGCATATCTCTATGATCCGCCAATTGCCTTAATCAAGGTCTTTACCTGCTTGGGGACAAAAATAAACAATCACAATCATCGCCTCTTAAGGAGGACTTCAGACAGGTGCCTGGCCAGGTAACAGGCCAGGTCTTCCAGACTACATGGAGAATAGAAAGTCTACCTCAATTGGTTTAAAAACCAAGAAACAGCAAGAAAGTTCTCAAGGAACTGTAAGCAACTTAATGTACCTGAAATCAATCAAGTATCATCAGTACTCAGACAAACCAACAGTAAACAGCAGAAGTCAAACAGTCAATTTGTACAGTCAACACAAGTTAATGCACATAAGTGCAAGCCATGAGCTCAAACTCAAGCATCAAACCCTACAACACAAAACCAATGTTTGTTTACAACATCAAACAAACTCAATTTACAACTTGCATTGTTCTCCTTAAGGCTTTTGCATCTCAACCTGAAAATCCAAACCAAACATGAGAAACTAGACCACTAGGCCAAGCCTAGGGTCCAAAGGAGATGAAAAAATCAAAACAGCAAGTGAAAATTATCCAAAATCACAATCAAACAATTTAAAAGCAAGACCAATTGGTCCCATGCTCATATCAATCACCATTATCATTTTATGCACAAAATAGCACCAAACATGCAATTTGCAACTTCAAAAGACCAAACAGAAAGATCTCAATCAAATCCATATCAAAACAATTCAATTAATTCCACAAAAATTCAAGTCTAAACAGAACCTATCCAATGAACAGCATATCAAATTTCAGCTCAATTGGACAAAAGGAAGTAGGGCAATGAAAATCATAAAGTTCAGACAAGTTCAAACCAACCAACACATGGTATCCAAACAAGTACCAACTTCCAAAAATCATAAATCAGTGATAATACATGATAAATGAATGGGATCAAAACCACAATGACCTATAATGTGTCTATAATCCACATGTCAAATTTCACACTCATTCAATCAATGACCAGAATTTCACAAATCAAATGGTAACATGTGTCACATGGAATCAACAAAATGAGCCAACAGAGGGAAAAATTCCAATCAAATAGGAAATGCTATCAATAAATCCAGAAAAATTCGCATGTCATCTCAACATACATATGCTCAATTATGCAAAACATTGGCTCAATTCAAGGTTCCTAGGCAAGGCAAATAAAATCATGAAATTCATCAAGCTTGGTGTGACACAAATTGTCACACCTCTATTCAAAAATTAATATCTTAACATCTAGGTATCCAAAAACCACAAACTCTACATCAAAATCACCATCAAAGTGTCCAGAATATGCACAAAAAATTTCATCCATTTCTTTGAAAGCATCAGCATTTTATGAATGATATGGCAAAGCATGTACCAATGTGACACTACCAAGCAAACCCTAGGCATTTTGATTTTTTAAACGTGCACAAAAATCACAAAAATCATGATTAAATTCTACACATCATAAGGAGAATCATGAAAAAAACCTCACAAATTTTGGACAAAAAATGAACTAGATATGATTTTTTGAAGTTGTGTAATGAAAATGAAATAGAAAATGAAAAAGAAATGAAATGAATTAGAATTAATATGTGAAAATGGCAAAGTCGTAATTAAGCTTCAGCAAGGCAAAACGACGTTGTGTTCATTAATGGAATGGCGCAACGTGATTGGATGCTAGTGGCGGTAAACAGAATTTGAAAGCCAGGCCAACGAAATTCAGATCAAAACACGCGTTCTGCACTGTCTTCATCGTCCATCATCAACAACATTTCCAGAAATCGACATACATGAATTCTCAACCAAAATGCACAAATCATACATCAAAATAACCGTCTAATCATGCACATCACGAACACGCAACTAGTTTGACCTAAATCTCAACGTATCAACGGGATCGATCAAAAATAGAAATGCACATCAATCTTCAAATCACGATTTCTCATTCAACACTTAATCAAATCACAAACCACAAACAGCATGTTAATCTACATTGAAAGACCTACAAAACACACATCATGATTCATGCAATGGTGAAATTCGAAAAATCACCTTATGATGATGGCAGATCTTGATCTTGATGTTTCTGCGTGCCAATTGCCAAAACAGATGATGATTGATGTTCAAGAAGATGTTTGGAAAAGGTTCCCTAGCTCCAGCATGCTCCAGATGTGAGAATTCTCAAAACTCCATTGATGTGCAAGCTATGAACAGTCACAATTCTTGATGCTTTTGGCCACGAATTCAGCAAACAGTCCTTCAATGATGATTATGGAGCATGGATCCACGAAGAATGAAGCAAAATGATGTAGAATTCATGGAGAAATGAAAAATGTGATGAAGATTTTTGAGAATTTGAGAGGTTTTGGTGAAATTCAGTTACAGATCTTGGAGAATGTGATGTTGTTAACAAATTCTGTTATGATTAACAATATATACTCCTCCTTAATCCATTTCTTAATCTAAATTATCAAAATTGGAAGTGATTAGCACTAATGAGCTTTTAAGTGAATGTCCAAAAATGACCTTCTCCAATTGGCAATGCCACAGTAAAATGAATGTTCACACAAGTCATATTCTGCATTTGGAGTGTGTTGGCATTGGTCTCATGAGCATTGGCCTTGTAAATCTCAATTTCACTATCTCACACCAAAAATGCTAAATAGTCCACTTGAAATTTGACTTTTTGCTATGACCATTTTTGATGAATTTTTATTATGCATCATGAAAGTACATGTGAAATGGGGTTTGCTCAAAGAAAGATCACTCAAATTGGCCATTCCATGTGAAAGTTATGCCACTTTGATTTTAGGCATTTTTGGAAAATGAGTGGACCATAACTTGTCAACCACACATGGGAATTTCAAGTTCTTGGACTTTTTGGAAAGGTGAGAGCAAGATCTACAACTTTCATGTTGAACAAAATTTCATTTGAAGCCTTTTTGGACATGTAATTTTATGATGAAAAACTTTCCATTTTTGGAAACTTCCATTACAAGTCACTTTCTATTTTTGGCAACTTTTCTCCTGATTTTATTTTCTTCATTCTTGACAATTGAAATGTCAAATGAAACTTGTTTCAACATGAATGAAGTATATCCAACCCTCTCCCACCTCCAAATCCATCATTTCTGGCACAATTGACCACAGTTGACTTTTTCAACTGATAGATGAATTTGGCAATGCACTGATCAAGTTGAGCCTCAAACTTCTGATGAAATGGCTCAATGATGAAACCCTAGATTCCATAAGCTCAATATAATCACATGATGATCCCCATATCCATTGTAGACCCCATCTCCTTGCCATGCCCTGATTGGCCCAATGCAACTGATTAGGGTTGACAAGTGGTCAAAACCCTAATCCCAAGGTATCTGATCAATCTCTTGAACCTCTTAGATGATATCAAGACCATGATGATGATGATGTGCCATTTCAACCAAGATGAAGACCAATCTCCTTGAGAATCATAAAACCCTAATTTGAATCACCATCCCCAGACAGTTAATGATCCAGTCCAATGAAACCCTAGCTTGCCTACATCAACCTTTTATCTTCTGACCAAGACCTAGGAGGATGACTTTCTTGTTGCCACATGATATGCAAATATGCAATGCCTAATGACCTAAAAAATGCAATGCAATATGTTAAACTAGTCCCAAGAGAGGAGGGCAAATTTTGAGGTGTTACAGATTTTTGAAAAACAAAAGGATTAATTGTGTAAAAATCTCTAATTTGCTTGCTCTCTCTCTATATAATATTTTCATGTGATTAGTTGCATATCTGTTAAGACTAATTGGCTATTTAAAACATATAAATAACAATCGTTAACAAAAATACTTCTCTAGCACAGACATGTCCAACAACATGATCTCCATAGTATATCAGTAAGGAGGTGTTCGTGTACCCTCTTGAAAAAGGGTTTATAAGTGAAGGAGCATCATCATGTGCAACAATAGAAGCTTCCTCCAGGTCTACATGATCAGGGGAGACGTACCGCTGAAATGAGGATTGTTGTGACAAGCGGCTCCTAGAAGTCGATGCTTTCCCCTCAAGAGGTCTAGGGACGATTTCCCGCCTAATTATGGCCTAATCATTCTGAAGATCGGATGAAAAGACCATATTGCATAATATTTGAATCGAGAAACTAGCTTTATTACTTGAAAACCGAAAGAGTATGGTTAAAGTAAAGCAACATATTTAATTACCTATATTTGAAATTAGTTGCAAATTTGTTAAGACTAATTGGCTATATTACTCTATTTCATGTATTTCTAATAATACATTTTTATAATTTTAATTAAATAATTTATTTATTTATAATATATAATATATTACAGAAAAAGAAAATAGAAAAAAATAAAGAAATACCACATGGGGATTTTTGAAAAACAAAAGGATTAATTGTGTAAAAATCTCTAATTTGCTTGCTCTCTCTCTATATAATATTTTCATGTGATTAGTTGCATATCTGTTAAGACTAATTGGCTATTTAAAACATATAAATAACAATCGTTAACAAAAATACTTCTCTGGCACAGACATGTCCAACAACATGATCTCCATAGTATATCAGTAAGGAGGTGTTCGTGTACCCTCTTGAAAAAGGGTTTATAAGTGAAGGAGCATCATCATGTGCAACAATAGAAGCTTCCTCCAGGTCTACATGATCAGGGGAGACGTACCCCTGAAATGAGGATTGTTGTGACAAGCGGCTCCTAGAAGTCGATGCTTTCCCCTCAAGAGGTCTAGGGACGATTTCCCGCCTAACTATGGCCTAATCATTCTGAAGATCGGATGAAAAGACCATATTGCATAATATTTGAATCGAGAAACTAGCTTTATTACTTGAAAACCGAAAGAGTATGGTTAAAGTAAAGCAACATATTTAATTACCTATATTTGAAATTAGTTGCAAATTTGTTAAGACTAATTGGCTATATTACTCTATTTCATGTATTTCTAATAATACATTTTTATAATTTTAATTAAATAATTTATTTATTTATAATACGTAATATATTACAGAAAAAGAAAAAAGAAAAAAATAAAGAAATACCACATGGGGATTTTTGAAAAACAAAAGGATTAATTGTGTAAAAATCTCTAATTTGCTTGCTCTCTCTCTATATAATATTTTCATGTGATTAGTTGCATATCTGTTAAGACTAATTGGCTATTTAAAACATATAAATAACAATCGTTAACAAAAATACTTCTCTGGCACAGACATGTCCAACAACATGATCTCTATAGTATATCAGTAAGGAGGTGTTCGTGTACCCTCTTGAAAAAGGGTTTATAAGTGAAGGAGCATCATCATGTGCAACAATAGAAGCTTCCTCCAGGTCTACATGATCAGGGGAGACGTACCCCTGAAATGAGGATTGTTGTGACAAGCGGCTCCTAGAAGTCGATGCTTTCCCCTCAAGAGGTCTAGGGACGATTTCCCGCCTAACTATGGCCTAATCATTCTGAAGATCGGATGAAAAGACCATATTGCATAATATTTAAATCGAGAAACTAGCTTTATTACTTGAAAACCGAAAGAGTATGGTTAAAGTAAAGCAACATATTTAATTACCTATATTTGAAATTAGTTGCAAATTTGTTAAGACTAATTGGTTATATTACTCTATTTCATGTATTTCTAATAATACATTTTTATAATTTTAATTAAATAATTTATTTATTTATAATACGTAATATATTACAGAAAAAGAAAAAAGAAAAAAATAAAGAAATACCACATTGGGATTTTTGAAAAACAAAAGGATTAATTGTGTAAAAATCTCTAATTTGCTTGCTCTCTCTCTATATAATATTTTCATGTGATTAGTTGCATATCTGTTAAGACTAATTGGCTATTTAAAACATATAAATAACAATCGTTAACAAAAATACTTCTCTGGCACAGACATGTCCAACAACATGATCTCCATAGTATATCAGTAAGGAGGTGTTCATGTACCCTCTTGAAAAAGGGTTTATAAGTGAAGGAGCATCATCATGTGCAACAATAGAAGCTTCCTCCAGGTCTACATGATCAGGGGAGACGTACCCCTGAAATGAGGATTGTTGTGACAAGCGGCTCCTAGAAGTCGATGCTTTCCCCTCAAGAGGTCTAGGGACGATTTCCCGCCTAATTATGGCCTAATCATTCTGAAGATCGGATGAAAAGACCATATTGCATAATATTTGAATCGAGAAACTAGCTTTATTACTTGAAAACCGAAAGAGTATGGTTAAAGTAAAGCAACATATTTAATTACCTATATTTGAAATTAGTTGCAAATTTGTTAAGACTAATTGGCTATATTACTCTATTTCATGTATTTCTAATAATACATTTTTATAATTTTAATTAAATAATTTATTTATTTATAATATATAATATATTACAGAAAAAGAAAATAGAAAAAAATAAAGAAATACCACATGGGGATTTTTGAAAAACAAAGGGATTAATTGTGTAAAAATCTCTAATTTGCTTGCTCTCTCTCTATATAATATTTTCATGTGATTAGTTGCATATCTGTTAAGACTAATTGGCTATTTAAAACATATAAATAACAATCGTTAACAAAAATACTTCTCTGGCACAGACATGTCCAACAACATGATCTCCATAGTATATCAGTAAGGAGGTGTTCGTGTACCCTCTTGAAAAAGGGTTTATAAGTGAAGGAGCATCATCATGTGCAACAATAGAAGCTTCCTCCAGGTCTACATGATCAGGGGAGACGTACCCCTGAAATGAGGATTGTTGTGACAAGCGGCTCCTAGAAGTCGATGCTTTCCCCTCAAGAGGTCTAGGGACGATTTCCCGCCTAACTATGGCCTAATCATTCTGAAGATCGGATGAAAAGACCATATTGCATAATATTTGAATCGAGAAACTAGCTTTATTACTTGAAAACCGAAAGAGTATGGTTAAAGTAAAGCAACATATTTAATTACCTATATTTGAAATTAGTTGCAAATTTGTTAAGACTAATTGGCTATATTACTCTATTTCATGTATTTCTAATAATACATTTTTATAATTTTAATTAAATAATTTATTTATTTATAATACGTAATATATTACAGAAAAAGAAAAAAGAAAAAAATAAAGAAATACCACATGGGGATTTTTGAAAAACAAAAGGATTAATTGTGTAAAAATCTCTAATTTGCTTGCTCTCTCTCTATATAATATTTTCATGTGATTAGTTGCATATCTGTTAAGACTAATTGGCTATTTAAAACATATAAATAACAATCGTTAACAAAAATACTTCTCTGGCACAGACATGTCCAACAACATGATCTCTATAGTATATCAGTAAGGAGGTGTTCGTGTACCCTCTTGAAAAAGGGTTTATAAGTGAAGGAGCATCATCATGTGCAACAATAGAAGCTTCCTCCAGGTCTACATGATCAGGGGAGACGTACCCCTGAAATGAGGATTGTTGTGACAAGCGGCTCCTAGAAGTCGATGCTTTCCCCTCAAGAGGTCTAGGGACGATTTCCCGCCTAACTATGGCCTAATCATTCTGAAGATCGGATGAAAAGACCATATTGCATAATATTTGAATCGAGAAACTAGCTTTATTACTTGAAAACCCAAAGAGTATGGTTAAAGTAAAGCAACATATTTAATTACCTATATTTGAAATTAGTTGCAAATTTGTTAAGACTAATTGGCTATATTACTCTATTTCATGTATTTCTAATAATACATTTTTTATAATTTTAATTAAATAATTTATTTATTTATAATACGTAATATATTACAGAAAAAGAAAAAAGAAAAAAAATAAAGAAATACCACATGGGGATTTTTGAAAAACAAAAGGATTAATTGTGTAAAAATCTCTAATTTGCTTGCTCTCTCTCTATATAATATTTTCATGTGATTAGTTGCATATCTGTTAAGACTAATTGGCTATTTAAAACATATAAATAACAATCGTTAACAAAAATACTTCTCTGGCACAGACATGTCCAACAACATGATCTCTATAGTATATCAGTAAGGAGGTGTTCGTGTACCCTCTTGAAAAAGGGTTTATAAGTGAAGGAGCATCATCATGTGCAACAATAGAAGCTTCCTCCAGGTCTACATGATCAGGGGAGACGTACCCCTGAAATGAGGATTGTTGTGACAAGCGGCTCCTAGAAGTCGATGCTTTCCCCTCAAGAGGTCTAGGGACGATTTCCCGCCTAACTATGGCCTAATCATTCTGAAGATCGGATGAAAAGACCATATTGCATAATATTTGAATCGAGAAACTAGCTTTATTACTTGAAAACCCAAAGAGTATGGTTAAAGTAAAGCAACATATTTAATTACCTATATTTGAAATTAGTTGCAAATTTGTTAAGACTAATTGGCTATATTACTCTATTTCATGTATTTCTAATAATACATTTTTATAATTTTAATTAAATAATTTATTTATTTATAATACGTAATATATTACAGAAAAAGAAAAAAGAAAAAAATAAAGAAATACCACATGGGGATTTTTGAAAAACAAAAGGATTAATTGTGTAAAAATCTCTAATTTGCTTGCTCTCTCTCTATATAATATTTTCATGTGATTAGTTGCATATCTGTTAAGACTAATTGGCTATTTAAAACATATAAATAACAATCGTTAACAAAAATACTTCTCTGGCACAGACATGTCCAACAACATGATCTCTATAGTATATCAGTAAGGAGGTGTTCGTGTACCCTCTTGAAAAAGGGTTTATAAGTGAAGGAGCATCATCATGTGCAACAATAGAAGCTTCCTCCAGGTCTACATGATCAGGGGAGACGTACCCCTGAAATGAGGATTGTTGTGACAAGCGGCTCCTAGAAGTCGATGCTTTCCCCTCAAGAGGTCTAGGGACGATTTCCCGCCTAACTATGGCCTAATCATTCTGAAGATCGGATGAAAAGACCATATTGCATAATATTTGAATCGAGAAACTAGCTTTATTACTTGAAAACCCAAAGAGTATGGTTAAAGTAAAGCAACATATTTAATTACCTATATTTGAAATTAGTTGCAAATTTGTTAAGACTAATTGGCTATATTACTCTATTTCATGTATTTCTAATAATACATTTTTATAATTTTAATTAAATAATTTATTTATTTATAATACGTAATATATTACAGAAAAAGAAAAAAGAAAAAAAATAAAGAAATACCACATGGGGATTTTTGAAAAACAAAAGGATTAATTGTGTAAAAATCTCTAATTTGCTTGCTCTCTCTCTATATAATATTTTCATGTGATTAGTTGCATATCTGTTAAGACTAATTGGCTATTTAAAACATATAAATAACAATCGTTAACAAAAATACTTCTCTGGCACAGACATGTCCAACAACATGATCTCTATAGTATATCAGTAAGGAGGTGTTCGTGTACCCTCTTGAAAAAGGGTTTATAAGTGAAGGAGCATCATCATGTGCAACAATAGAAGCTTCCTCCAGGTCTACATGATCAGGGGAGACGTACCCCTGAAATGAGGATTGTTGTGACAAGCGGCTCCTAGAAGTCGATGCTTTCCCCTCAAGAGGTCTAGGGACGATTTCCCGCCTAACTATGGCCTAATCATTCTGAAGATCGGATGAAAAGACCATATTGCATAATATTTGAATCGAGAAACTAGCTTTATTACTTGAAAACCGAAAGAGTATGGTTAAAGTAAAGCAACATATTTAATTACCTATATTTGAAATTAGTTGCAAATTTGTTAAGACTAATTGGTTATATTACTCTATTTCATGTATTTCTAATAATACATTTTTATAATTTTAATTAAATAATTTATTTATTTATAATACGTAATATATTACAGAAAAAGAAAAAAGAAAAAAATAAAGAAATACCACATGGGGATTTTTGAAAAACAAAAGGATTAATTGTGTAAAAATCTCTAATTTGCTTGCTCTCTCTCTCTATATAATATTTTCATGTGATTAGTTGCATATCTGTTAAGACTAATTGGCTATTTAAAACATATAAATAACAATCGTTAACAAAAATACTTCTCTGGCACAGACATGTCCAACAACATGATCTCTATAGTATATCAGTAAGGAGGTGTTCGTGTACCCTCTTGAAAAAGGGTTTATAAGTGAAGGAGCATCATCATGTGCAACAATAGAAGCTTCCTCCAGGTCTACATGATCAGGGGAGACGTACCCCTGAAATGAGGATTGTTGTGACAAGCGGCTCCTAGAAGTCGATGCTTTCCCCTCAAGAGGTCTAGGGACGATTTCCCGCCTAACTATGGCCTAATCATTCTGAAGATCGGATGAAAAGACCATATTGCATAATATTTGAATCGAGAAACTAGCTTTATTACTTGAAAACCGAAAGAGTATGGTTAAAGTAAAGCAACATATTTAATTACCTATATTTGAAATTAGTTGCAAATTTGTTAAGACTAATTGGTTATATTACTCTATTTCATGTATTTCTAATAATACATTTTTATAATTTTAATTAAATAATTTATTTATTTATAATACGTAATATATTACAGAAAAAGAAAAAAGAAAAAAATAAAGAAATACCACATGGGGATTTTTGAAAAACAAAAGGATTAATTGTGTAAAAATCTCTAATTTGCTTGCTCTCTCTCTCTATATAATATTTTCATGTGATTAGTTGCATATCTGTTAAGACTAATTGGCTATTTAAAACATATAAATAACAATCGTTAACAAAAATACTTCTCTGGCACAGACATGTCCAACAACATGATCTCCATAGTATATCAGTAAGGAGGTGTTCATGTACCCTCTTGAAAAAGGGTTTATAAGTGAAGGAGCATCATCATGTGCAACAATAGAAGCTTCCTCCAGGTCTACATGATCAGGGGAGACGTACCCCTGAAATGAGGATTGTTGTGACAAGCGGCTCCTAGAAGTCGATGCTTTCCCCTCAAGAGGTCTAGGGACGATTTCCCGCCTAACTATGGCCTAATCATTCTGAAGATCGGATGAAAAGACCATATTGCATAATATTTGAATCGAGAAACTAGCTTTATTACTTGAAAACCCAAAGAGTATGGTTAAAGTAAAGCAACATATTTAATTACCTATATTTGAAATTAGTTGCAAATTTGTTAAGACTAATTGGCTATATTACTCTATTTCATGTATTTCTAATAATACATTTTTATAATTTTAATTAAATAATTTATTTATTTATAATACGTAATATATTACAGAAAAAGAAAAAAAAAAAAAATAAAGAAATACCACATGGGGATTTTTGAAAAACAAAAGGATTAATTGTGTAAAAATCTCTAATTTGCTTGCTCTCTCTCTATATAATATTTTCATGTGATTAGTTGCATATCTGTTAAGACTAATTGGCTATTTAAAACATATAAATAACAATCGTTAACAAAAATACTTCTCTGGCACAGACATGTCCAACAACATGATCTCTATAGTATATCAGTAAGGAGGTGTTCGTGTACCCTCTTGAAAAAGGGTTTATAAGTGAAGGAGCATCATCATGTGCAACAATAGAAGCTTCCTCCAGGTCTACATGATCAGGGGAGACGTACCTCTGAAATGAGGATTGTTGTGACAAGCGGCTCCTAGAAGTCGATGCTTTCCCCTCAAGAGGTCTAGGGACGATTTCCCGCCTAACTATGGCCTAATCATTCTGAAGATCGGATGAAAAGACCATATTGCATAATATTTAAATCGAGAAACTAGCTTTATTACTTGAAAACCGAAAGAGTATGGTTAAAGTAAAGCAACATATTTAATTACCTATATTTGAAATTAGTTGCAAATTTGTTAAGACTAATTGGTTATATTACACTATTTCAGGTATTTCTAATAATACATTTTTATAATTTTAATTAAATAATTTATTTATTTATAATACGTAATATATTACAGAAAAAGAAAAAAGAAAAAAATAAAGAAATACCACATGGGGATTTTTGAAAAACAAAAGGATTAATTGTGTAAAAATCTCTAATTTGCTTGCTCTCTCTCTCTATATAATATTTTCATGTGATTAGTTGCATATCTGTTAAGACTAATTGGCTATTTAAAACATATAAATAACAATCGTTAACAAAAATACTTCTCTGGCACAGACATGTCCAACAACATGATCTCTATAGTATATCAGTAAGGAGGTGTTCGTGTACCCTCTTGAAAAAGGGTTTATAAGTGAAGGAGCATCATCATGTGCAACAATAGAAGCTTCCTCCAGGTCTACATGATCAGGGGAGACGTACCCCTGAAATGAGGATTGTTGTGACAAGCGGCTCCTAGAAGTCGATGCTTTCCCCTCAAGAGGTCTAGGGACGATTTCCCGCCTAACTATGGCCTAATCATTCTGAAGATCGGATGAAAAGACCATATTGCATAATATTTGAATCGAGAAACTAGCTTTATTACTTGAAAACCGAAAGAGTATGGTTAAAGTAAAGCAACATATTTAATTACCTATATTTGAAATTAGTTGCAAATTTGTTAAGACTAATTGGCTATATTACTCTATTTCATGTATTTCTAATAATACATTTTTATAATTTTAATTAAATAATTTATTTATTTATAATACGTAATATATTACAGAAAAAGAAAAAAGAAAAAAATAAAGAAATACCACATGGGGATTTTTGAAAAACAAAAGGATTAATTGTGTAAAAATCTCTAATTTGCTTGCTCTCTCTCTATATAATATTTTCATGTGATTAGTTGCATATCTGTTAAGACTAATTGGCTATTTAAAACATATAAATAACAATCGTTAACAAAAATACTTCTCTGGCACAGACATGTCCAACAACATGATCTCTATAGTATATCAGTAAGGAGGTGTTCGTGTACCCTCTTGAAAAAGGGTTTATAAGTGAAGGAGCATCATCATGTGCAACAATAGAAGCTTCCTCCAGGTCTACATGATCAGGGGAGACGTACCCCTGAAATGAGGATTGTTGTGACAAGCGGCTCCTAGAAGTCGATGCTTTCCCCTCAAGAGGTCTAGGGACGATTTCCCGCCTAACTATGGCCTAATCATTCTGAAGATCGGATGAAAAGACCATATTGCATAATATTTGAATCGAGAAACTAGCTTTATTACTTGAAAACCGAAAGAGTATGGTTAAAGTAAAGCAACATATTTAATTACCTATATTTGAAATTAGTTGCAAATTTGTTAAGACTAATTGGTTATATTACACTATTTCATGTATTTCTTATAATACATTTTTATAATTTTAATTAAATAATTTATTTATTTATAATACGTAATATATTACAGAAAAAGAAAAAAGAAAAAAAATAAAGAAATACCACATGGGGATTTTTGAAAAACAAAAGGATTAATTGTGTAAAAATCTCTAATTTGCTTGCTCTCTCTCTCTATATAATATTTTCATGTGATTAGTTGCATATCTGTTAAGACTAATTGGCTATTTAAAACATATAAATAACAATCGTTAACAAAAATACTTCTCTGGCACAGACATGTCCAACAACATGATCTCTATAGTATATCAGTAAGGAGGTGTTCGTGTACCCTCTTGAAAAAGGGTTTATAAGTGAAGGAGCATCATCATGTGCAACAATAGAAGCTTCCTCCAGGTCTACATGATCAGGGGAGACGTACCCCTGAAATGAGGATTGTTGTGACAAGCGGCTCCTAGAAGTCGATGCTTTCCCCTCAAGAGGTCTAGGGACGATTTCCCGCCTAACTATGGCCTAATCATTCTGAAGATCGGATGAAAAGACCATATTGCATAATATTTGAATCGAGAAACTAGCTTTATTACTTGAAAACCGAAAGAGTATGGTTAAAGTAAAGCAACATATTTAATTACCTATATTTGAAATTAGTTGCAAATTTGTTAAGACTAATTGGCTATATTACTCTATTTCATGTATTTCTAATAATACATTTTTATAATTTTAATTAAATAATTTATTTATTTATAATACGTAATATATTACAGAAAAAGAAAAAAGAAAAAAATAAAGAAATACCACATGGGGATTTTTGAAAAACAAAAGGATTAATTGTGTAAAAATCTCTAATTTGCTTGCTCTCTCTCTATATAATATTTTCATGTGATTAGTTGCATATCTGTTAAGACTAATTGGCTATTTAAAACATATAAATAACAATCGTTAACAAAAATACTTCTCTGGCACAGACATGTCCAACAACATGATCTCTATAGTATATCAGTAAGGAGGTGTTCGTGTACCCTCTTGAAAAAGGGTTTATAAGTGAAGGAGCATCATCATGTGCAACAATAGAAGCTTCCTCCAGGTCTACATGATCAGGGGAGACGTACCCCTGAAATGAGGATTGTTGTGACAAGCGGCTCCTAGAAGTCGATGCTTTCCCCTCAAGAGGTCTAGGGACGATTTCCCGCCTAACTATGGCCTAATCATTCTGAAGATCGGATGAAAAGACCATATTGCATAATATTTGAATCGAGAAACTAGCTTTATTACTTGAAAACCGAAAGAGTATGGTTAAAGTAAAGCAACATATTTAATTACCTATATTTGAAATTAGTTGCAAATTTGTTAAGACTAATTGGTTATATTACACTATTTCATGTATTTCTTATAATACATTTTTATAATTTTAATTAAATAATTTATTTATTTATAATACGTAATATATTACAGAAAAAGAAAAAAGAAAAAAAATAAAGAAATACCACATGGGGATTTTTGAAAAACAAAAGGATTAATTGTGTAAAAATCTCTAATTTGCTTGCTCTCTCTCTCTATATAATATTTTCATGTGATTAGTTGCATATCTGTTAAGACTAATTGGCTATTTAAAACATATAAATAACAATCGTTAACAAAAATACTTCTCTGGCACAGACATGTCCAACAACATGATCTCTATAGTATATCAGTAAGGAGGTGTTCGTGTACCCTCTTGAAAAAGGGTTTATAAGTGAAGGAGCATCATCATGTGCAACAATAGAAGCTTCCTCCAGGTCTACATGATCAGGGGAGACGTACCCCTGAAATGAGGATTGTTGTGACAAGCGGCTCCTAGAAGTCGATGCTTTCCCCTCAAGAGGTCTAGGGACGATTTCCCGCCTAACTATGGCCTAATCATTCTGAAGATCGGATGAAAAGACCATATTGCATAATATTTGAATCGAGAAACTAGCTTTATTACTTGAAAACCGAAAGAGTATGGTTAAAGTAAAGCAACATATTTAATTACCTATATTTGAAATTAGTTGCAAATTTGTTAAGACTAATTGGCTATATTACTCTATTTCATGTATTTCTAATAATACATTTTTATAATTTTAATTAAATAATTTATTTATTTATAATACGTAATATATTACAGAAAAAGAAAAAAGAAAAAAATAAAGAAATACCACATGGGGATTTTTGAAAAACAAAAGGATTAATTGTGTAAAAATCTCTAATTTGCTTGCTCTCTCTCTATATAATATTTTCATGTGATTAGTTGCATATATGTTAAGACTAATTGGCTATTTAAAACATATAAATAACAATCGTTAACAAAAATACTTCTCTGGCACAGACATGTCCAACAACATGATCTCTATAGTATATCAGTAAGGAGGTGTTCGTGTACCCTCTTGAAAAAGGGTTTATAAGTGAAGGAGCATCATCATGTGCAACAATAGAAGCTTCCTCCAGGTCTACATGATCAGGGGAGACGTACCCCTGAAATGAGGATTGTTGTGACAAGCGGCTCCTAGAAGTCGATGCTTTCCCCTCAAGAGGTCTAGGGACGATTTCCCGCCTAACTATGGCCTAATCATTCTGAAGATCGGATGAAAAGACCATATTGCATAATATTTGAATCGAGAAACTAGCTTTATTACTTGAAAACCGAAAGAGTATGGTTAAAGTAAAGCAACATATTTAATTACCTATATTTGAAATTAGTTGCAAATTTGTTAAGACTAATTGGTTATATTACTCTATTTCATGTATTTCTATAATACATTTTTATAATTTTAATTAAATAATTTATTTATTTATAATACGTAATATATTACAGAAAAAGAAAAAAGAAAAAAAATAAAGAAATACCACATGGGGATTTTTGAAAAACAAAAGGATTAATTGTGTAAAAATCTCTAATTTGCTTGCTCTCTCTCTCTATATAATATTTTCATGTGATTAGTTGCATATCTGTTAAGACTAATTGGCTATTTAAAACATATAAATAACAATCGTTAACAAAAATACTTCTCTGGCACAGACATGTCCAACAACATGATCTCTATAGTATATCAGTAAGGAGGTGTTCGTGTACCCTCTTGAAAAAGGGTTTATAAGTGAAGGAGCATCATCATGTGCAACAATAGAAGCTTCCTCCAGGTCTACATGATCAGGGGAGACGTACCCCTGAAATGAGGATTGTTGTGACAAGCGGCTCCTAGAAGTCGATGCTTTCCCCTCAAGAGGTCTAGGGACGATTTCCCGCCTAACTATGGCCTAATCATTCTGAAGATCGGATGAAAAGACCATATTGCATAATATTTGAATCGAGAAACTAGCTTTATTACTTGAAAACCGAAAGAGTATGGTTAAAGTAAAGCAACATATTTAATTACCTATATTTGAAATTAGTTGCAAATTTGTTAAGACTAATTGGCTATATTACTCTATTTCATGTATTTCTAATAATACATTTTTATAATTTTAATTAAATAATTTATTTATTTATAATACGTAATATATTACAGAAAAAGAAAAAAGAAAAAAATAAAGAAATACCACATGGGGATTTTTGAAAAACAAAAGGATTAATTGTGTAAAAATCTCTAATTTGCTTGCTCTCTCTCTATATAATATTTTCATGTGGTTAGTTGCATATCTGCTAAGACTAATTGGCTATTTAAAACATATAAATAACAATCCTTAACAAAAATACTTCTCTGGCACAGACATGTCCAACAACATGATCTCTATAGTATATCAGTAAGGAAGTGTTCGTGTACCCTCTTGAAAAAGGGTTTATAAGTGAAGGAGCATCATCATGTGCAACAATAGAAGCTTCCTCCAGGTCTACATGATCAGGGGAGACGTACCCCTGAAATGAGGATTGTTGTGACCAGCGGCTCCTAGAAGTCGATGCTTTCCCCTCAAGAGGTCTAGGGACGATTTCCCGCCTAACTATGGCCTAATCATTCTGAAGATCGGATGAAAAGACCATATTGCATATTATTTGAATCGAGAAACTAGCTTTATTACTTGAAAACCGAAAGAATATGGTTAAAGTAAAGCAACATATTTAATTACCTATATTTGAAATTAGTTGCAAATTTGTTAAGACTAATTGGCTATATTACTCTATTTCATGTATTTCTAATAATACATTTTTATAATTTTAATTAAATAATTTATTTATTTATAATACGTAATATATTACAGAAAAAGAAAAAAGAAAAAAAATAAAGAAATACCACATGGGGATTTTTGGAAAACAAAAGGATTAATTGTGTAAAAATCTCTAATTTGCTTGCTCTCTCTCTATATAATATTTTCATGTGATTAGTTGCATATTTGTTAAGACTAATTGGCTATTTAAAACATATAAATAACAATCCTTAACAAAAATACTTCTCTGGCACAGACATGTCCAACAACATGATCTCTATAGTATATCAGTAAGGAGGTGTTCGTGTACCCTCTTGAAAAAGGGTTTATAAGTGAAGGAGCATCATCATGTGCAACAATAGAAGCTTCCTCCAGGTCTACATGATCAGGGGAGACGTACCCCTGAAATGAGGATTGTTGTGACAAGCGGCTCCTAGAAGTCGATGCTTTCCCCTCAAGAGGTCTAGGGACGATTTCCCGCCTAACTATGGCCTAATCATTCTGAAGATCGGATGAAAAGACCATATTGCATAATATTTGAATCGAGAAACTAGCTTTATTACTTGAAAACCGAAAGAGTATGGTTAAAGTAAAGCAACATATTTAATTACCTATATTTGAAATTAGTTGCAAATTTGTTAAGACTAATTGGCTATATTACTCTATTTCATGTATTTCTAATAATACATTTTTATAATTTTAATTAAATAATTTATTTATTTATAATACGTAATATATTACAGAAAAAGAAAAAAGAAAAAAATAAAGAAATACCACATGGGGATTTTTGAAAAACAAAAGGATTAATTGTGTAAAAATCTCTAATTTGCTTGCTCTCTCTCTATATAATATTTTCATGTGATTAGTTGCATATCTGTTAAGACTAATTGGCTATTTAAAACATATAAATAACAATCGTTAAGAAAAATACTTCTCTGGCACAGACATGTCCAACAACATGATCTCTATAGTATATCAGTAAGGAGGTGTTCGTGTACCCTCTTGAAAAACGGTTTATAAGTGAAGGAGCATCATCATGTGCAACAATAGAAGCTTCCTCCAGGTCTACATGATCAGGGGAGACGTACCCCTGAAATGAGGATTGTTGTGACAAGCGGCTCCTAGAAGTCGATGCTTTCCCCTCAAGAGGTCTAGGGACGATTTCCCGCCTAACTATGGCCTAATCATTCTGAAGATCGGATGAAAAGACCATATTGCATAATATTTGAATCGAGAAACTAGCTTTATTACTTGAAAACCGAAAGAGTATGGTTAAATTAAAGCAACATAGTTAATTACCTATATTTGAAATTAGTTGCAAATTTGTTAAGACTAATTGGCTATATTACTCTATTTCATGTATTTCTAATAATACATTTTTATAATTTTAATTAAATAATTTATTTATTTATAATACGTAATATATTACAGAAAAAGAAAAAAGAAAAAAATAAAGAAATACCACATGGGGATTTTTGGAAAACAAAAGGATTAATTGTGTAAAAATCTCTAATTTGCTTGCTCTCTCTCTATATAATATTTTCATGTGATTAGTTGCATATTTGTTAAGACTAATTGGCTATTTAAAACATATAAATAACAATCCTTAACAAAAATACTTCTCTGGCACAGACATGTCCAACAACATGATCTCTATAGTATATCAGTAAGGAGGTGTTCGTGTACCCTCTTGAAAAAGGGTTTATAAGTGAAGGAGCATCGTCATGTGCAACAATAGAAGCTTCCTCCAGGTCTACATGATCAGGGGAGACGTACCCCTGAAATGAGGATTGTTGTGACAAGCGGCTCCTAGAAGTCGATGCTTTCCCCTCAAGAGGTCTAGGGACGATTTCCCGCCTAACTATGGCCTAATCATTCTGAAGATCGGATGAAAAGACCATATTGCATAATATTTGAATCGAGAAACTAGCTTTATTACTTGAAAACCGAAAGAGTATGGTTAAAGTAAAGCAACATATTTAATTACCTATATTTGAAATTAGTTGCAAATTTGTTAAGACTAATTGGCTATATTACTCTATTTCATGTATTTCTAATAATACATTTTTATAATTTTAATTAAATAATTTATTTATTTATAATACGTAATATATTACAGAAAAAGAAAAAAGAAAAAAATAAAGAAATACCACATGGGGATTTTTGAAAAACAAAAGGATTAATTGTGTAAAAATCTCTAATTTCCTTGCTCTCTCTCTATATAATATTTTCCTGTGATTTGTTGCATATCTGTTAAGACTAATTGGCTATTTAAAACATATAAATAACAATCGTTAACAAAAATACTTCTTTGGCACAGACATGTCCAATAACATGATCTCTATAGTATATCAGTAAGGAGGTGTTCGTGTACCCTCTTGAAAAAGGGTTTATAAGTGAAGGAGCATCATCATGTGCAACAATAGAAGCTTCCTCCAGGTCTACATGATCAGGGGAGACGTATCCCTGAAATGAGGATTGTTGTGACAAGCGGCTCCTAGAAGTCGATGCTTTCCCCTCAAGAGGTCTAGGGACGATTTCCCGCCTAACTATGGCCTAATCATTCTGAAGATCGGATGAAAAGACCATATTGCATAATATTTGAATCGAGAAACTAGCTTTATTACTTGAAAACCGAAAGAGTATGGTTAAATTAAAGCAACATAGTTAATTACCTATATTTGAAATTAGTTGCAAATTTGTTAAGACTAATTGGCTATATTACTCTATTTCATGTATTTCTAATAATACATTTTTATAATTTTAATTAAATAATTTATTTATTTATAATACGTAATATATTACAGAAAAAGAAAAAAGAAAAAAATAAAGAAATACCACATGGGGATTTTTGGAAAACAAAAGGATTAATTGTGTAAAAATCTCTAATTTGCTTGCTCTCTCTCTATATAATATTTTCATGTGATTAGTTGCATATTTGTTAAGACTAATTGGCTATTTAAAACATATAAATAACAATCCTTAACAAAAATACTTCTCTGGCACAGACATGTCCAACAACATGATCTCTATAGTATATCAGTAAGGAGGTGTTCGTGTACCCTCTTGAAAAAGGGTTTATAAGTGAAGGAGCATCATCATGTGCAACAATAGAAGCTTCCTCCAGGTCTACATGATCAGGGGAGACGTACCCCTGAAATGAGGATTGTTGTGACAAGCGGCTCCTAGAAGTCGATGCTTTCCCCTCAAGAGGTCTAGGGACGATTTCCCGCCTAACTATGGCCTAATCATTCTGAAGATCGGATGAAAAGACCATATTGCATAATATTTGAATCGAGAAACTAGCTTTATTACTTGAAAACCGAAAGAGTATGGTTAAAGTAAAGCAACATATTTAATTACCTATATTTGAAATTAGTTGCAAATTTGTTAAGACTAATTGGCTATATTACTCTATTTCATGTATTTCTAATAATACATTTTATAATTTTAATTAAATAATTTATTTATTTATAATACGTAATATATTACAGAAAAAGAAAAAAGAAAAAAATAAAGAAATACCACATGGGGATTTTTGAAAAACAAAAGGATTAATTGTGTAAAAATCTCTAATTTCCTTGCTCTCTCTCTATATAATATTTTCCTGTGATTAGTTGCATATCTGTTAAGACTAATTGGCTATTTAAAACATATAAATAACAATCGTTAACAAAAATACTTCTTTGGCACAGACATGTCCAACAACATGATCTCTATAGTATATCAGTAAGGAGGTGTTCGTGTACCCTCTTGAAAAAGGGTTTATAAGTGAAGGAGCATCATCATGTGCAACAATAGAAGCTTCCTCCAGGTCTACATGATCAGGGGAGACGTATCCCTGAAATGAGGATTGTTGTGACAAGCGGCTCCTAGAAGTCGATGCTTTCCCCTCAAGAGGTCTAGGGACGATTTCCCGCCTAACTATGGCCTAATCATTCTGAACATCGGATGAAAAGACCATATTGCATAATATTTGAATCGAGAAACTAGCTTTATTACTTGAAAACCGAAAGAGTATGGTTAAAGTAAAGCAACATATTTAATTACCTATATTTGAAATTAGTTGCAAATTTGTTAAGACTAATTGGTTATATTACACTATTTCATGTATTTCTTATAATACATTTTTATAATTTTAATTAAATAATTTATTTATTTATAATACGTAATATATTACAGAAAAAGAAAAAAGAAAAAAAAAAAGAAATACCACATGGGGATTTTTGAAAACAAAAGGATTAATTGTGTAAAAATCTCTAATTTGCTTGCTCTCTCTCTCTCTATATAATATTTTCATGTGATTAGTTGCATATCTGTTAAGACTAATTGGCTATTTAAAACATATAAATAACAATCGTTAACAAAAATACTTCTCTGGCACAGACATGTCCAACAACATGATCTCTATAGTATATCAGTAAGGAGGTGTTCGTGTAGCCTCTTGAAAAAGGGTTTATAAGTGAAGGAGCATCATCATGTGCAACAATAGAAGCTTCCTCCAGGTCTACATGATCAGGGGAGACGTACCCCTGAAATGAGGATTGTTGTGACAAGCGGCTCCTAGAAGTCGATGCTTTCCCCTCAAGAGGTCTAGGGACGATTTCCCGCCTAACTATGGCCTAATCATTCTGAAGATCGGATGAAAAGACCATATTGCATAATATTTGAATCGAGAAACTAGCTTTATTACTTGAAAACCGAAAGAGTATGGTTAAAGTAAAGCAACATATTTAATTACCTATATTTGAAATTAGTTGCAAATTTGTTAAGACTAATTGGCTATATTACTCTATTTCATGTATTTCTAATAATACATTTTTATAATTTTAATTAAATAATTTATTTATAATACGTAATATATTACAGAAAAAGAAAAAAGACAAAAAATAAAGAAATACCACATGGGGATTTTTGAAAAACAAAAGGATTAATTGTGTAAAAATCTCTAATTTGCTTGCTCTCTCTCTATATAATATTTTCATGTGATTAGTTGCATATCTGTTAAGACTAATTGGCTATTTAAAACATATAAATAACAATCGTTAACAAAAATACTTCTCTGGCACAGACATGTCCAACAACATGATCTCTATAGTATATCAGTAAGGAGGTGTTCGTGTACCCTCTTGAAAAAGGGGTTATAAGTGAAGGAGCATCATCATGTGCAACAATAGAAGCTTCCTCCAGGTCTACATGATCAGGGGAGACGTACCCCTGAAATGAGGATTGTTGTGACAAGCGGCTCCTAGAAGTCGATGCTTTCCCCTCAAGAGGTCTAGGGACGATTTCCCGCCTAACTATGGCCTAATC
This sequence comes from Lathyrus oleraceus, assembly GCF_024323335.1. Lineage (NCBI taxonomy): Eukaryota > Viridiplantae > Streptophyta > Magnoliopsida > Fabales > Fabaceae > Lathyrus > Lathyrus oleraceus. The sequence continues at coordinate 162,014,879 of NC_066584.1, read as the reverse complement.
ATTCTGAAGATCGGATGAAAAGACCATATTGCATAATATTTGAATCGAGAAACTAACTTTATTACTTGAAAACCGAAAGAGTATGGTTAAAGTAAAGCAACATATTTAATTACCTATATTTGAAATTAGTTGCAAATTTGTTAAGACTAATTGGCTATATTACTCTATTTCATGTATTTCTAATAATACATTTTTATAATTTTAATTAAATAATTTATTTATTTATAATACGTAATATATTACAGAAAAAGGAAAAAGAAAAAAATAAAGAAATACCACATGGGGATTTTTGAAAAACAAAAGGATTAATTGTGTAAAAATCTCTAATTTGCTTGCTCTCTCTCTATATAATATTTTCATGTGATTAGTTGCATATCTGTTAAGACTAATTGGCTATTTAAAACATATAAATAACAATCGTTAACAAAAATACTTCTCTGGCACAGACATGTCCAACAACATGATCTCTATAGTATATCAGTAAGGAGGTGTTCGTGTACCCTCTTGAAAAAGGGTTTATAAGTGAAGGAGCATCATCATGTGCAACAATAGAAGCTTCCTCCAGGTCTACATGATCATGGGAGACGTACCCCTGAAATGAGGATTGTTGTGACAAGCGGCTCCTAGAAGTCGATGTTTTCCCCTCAAGAGTTCTAGGGACGATTTCCCGCCTAACTATGACTTAAACATTTTGATGACCATATTGCATAATATTTGAATCGAGAAACTAGCTTTATTACTTGAAAATCGAAAGAGTATGGTTAAAGTAAAGCAACATATTTAATTACCTATATTTGAAATTAGTTGCAAATTTGCTAAGACTAATTGGCAATATTACTCTATTTCATGTATTTCTAATAATACATTTTTATAATTTTAATTAAATAATAGATTTATTTATAATATGTAGTATATTACAGAAAAAGAAAAAAGAAAAAAGAAATAAAGAAATACCACATGAGGATTTTTGAAAAACAAAAAGATTAATTGTGTAAAAATCTCTAATTTGCTTGCTCTCTCTCTAGGATTAATTGTGCAAATTACTGTTAAGTAATATCAAATGATGATGCTCCTTCACTTGTAAACCCTTTTTCAAGAGGGTACACGAACACCTCCAGGTCTACGTGATCAGGGGAGACATACCCCTGAAATGAGGATTGTTGTGACAAGCAGCTCCTAGAAGTCGATGCTTTCCCCTCAAGAGGTCTAGGGACAATTTCCCGCCTAACTATGGCCTAATCATTCTGAAGATCGGATGAAAAGACCATATTGCATAATATTTGAATCGAGAAACTAGCTTTATTACTTGAAAACCGAAAGAGTATGGTTAAAGTAAAGCAACATATTTAATTACCTATATTTGAAATTAGTTGCAAATTTGTTAAGACTAATTGGCTATATTACTCTATTTCATGTATTTCTAATAATACATTTTTATAATTTTAATTAAATAATTTATTTATTTATAATACGTAATATATTACAGAAAAAGAAAAAAGAAAAAAATAAAGAAATACCACATGGGGATTTTTGAAAAACAAAAGGATTAATTGTGTAAAAATCTCTAATTTGCTTGCTCTCTCTCTATATAATATTTTCATGTGATTAGTTGCATATCTGTTAAGACTAATTGGCTATTTAAAACATATAAATAACAATCGTTAACAAAAATACTTCTCTGGCACAGACATGTCCAACAACATGATCTCTATAGTATATCAGTAAGGAGGTGTTCGTGTACCCTCTTGAAAAAGGGTTTATAAGTGAAGGAGCATCATCATGTGCAACAATAGAAGCTTCCTCCAGGTCTACATGATCAGGGGAGACGTACCCCTGAAATGAGGATTGTTGTGACAAGCGGCTCCTAGAAGTCGATGTTTTCCCCTCAAGAGGTCTAGGGACGATTTCCCGCCTAACTATGACCTAAACATTTTGATGACCATATTGCATAATATTTGAATCGAGAAACTAGCTTTATTACTTGAAAATCGAAAGAGTATGGTTAAAGTAAAGCAACATATTTAATTACCTATATTTGAAATTAGTTGCAAATTTGCTAAGACTAATTGGCAATATTACTCTATTTCATGTATTTCTAATAATACATTTTTATAATTTTAATTAAATAATAGATTTATTTATAATATGTAGTATATTACAGAAAAAGAAAAAAGAAAAAAGAAATAAAGAAATACCACATGAGGATTTTTGAAAAACAAAAAGATTAATTGTGTAAAAATCTCTAATTTGCTTGCTCTCTCTCTAGGATTAATTGTGCAAATTACTGTTAAGTAATATCAAATGATGATGCTCCTTCACTTGTAAACCCTTTTTCAAGAGGGTACACGAACACCTCCAGGTCTACGTGATCAGGGGAGACATACCTCTGAAATGAGGATTGTTGTGACAAGCAGCTCCTAGAAGTCGATGCTTTCCCCTCAAGAGGTCTAGGGACAATTTCCCGCATAACTATGGCCTAATCATTCTGAAGACCAGATGAAAAGACCATATTGCATAATATTTGAATCGAGAAATTAGCTTTATTACTTGAAAACCGAAAGAGTATGGTTAAAGTAAAGCAACATATTTAATTACCTATATTTGAAATTAGTTGCAAATCTGTTAAGACTAATTGGCAATATTACTCTATTTCATGTATTTCTAATAATACATTTTTATAATTTTAATTAAATAATTTATTTATTTATAATACGTAATATATTACAGAAAAAGAGAAAAGAAAAAAATAAAGAAATACCACATGAGGATTTTTGAAAATTACTGTTAAGTAATATGATTTGCAAGCTTGTTGATTTATATAAGTTAGTAAGAAACATGCATCTATTAATTGGGGTCGAACCCGAGTCTATTGCTTGGAAGGCATTTATCTTAACCGTTGGACTACAACCGCTTCATGAGGATAAAGAAATACCACATGAGGATTTTTGAAAAACAAAAAGATTAATTGTGTAAAAATCTCTAATTTGCTTGCTCTCTCTTTAGGATTAATTGTGCAAATTACTATTAAGTAATATCACATGATGATGCTCCTTCACTTGTAACCCTTTTCCAAGAGGGTACGTGAACACCTCCAGGTCTACGTGATCAAGGGAGACGTACCCCTGAAATGAGGATTGTTGTGACAAGCGGCTCCTAGAAGTCTAAGTTTTCCCCTCAAGAGGTATAGGGACGATTTTCCGCCTAACTATGGCCTAATCATTCTGAAGACTAGATAAAAAGATCATATTGCACAATATTTGAATCGAGAAATTAGATTTATTACTTAAAAACCGAAAGAGTATGGTTAAAGTAAAGCAACATATTTAATTACCTATATTTGAAATTAGTTGCAAATCTATTAAGACTAATTGGCAATATTACTCTATTTCATGTATTTCTAATAATACATTTTTATAATTTTAATTAAATAATTTATTTGTTTATAATACGTAATATATTATAGAAAGAAAAAACAAAAGAAATACCACAATATGACTTGCAAGCTTGTTGATTTATATATAATTTAATAAGAGACATGCGTCTATTAATTGGAGTTGAACCCGGATCTATTGCTTTGGCAACTGTTGGTATTAGGTTAGAGTATCGGGTTTTTGTTATCGTCTCCACAGGGATTGTGTGATATCGCCGCCGTTCGACAGTTGTTAAGTTCTTAACTTATCGTAACAAGGGGGTTTCTAGTTTTTGGTCACGGTAGCTTGCATAAAAAGTAAGAAATTGCGGTAAAAGTTTTGGTTTTACGATTTGAGAAATATTGTCAAAGTTAGGGTTCGACGATCACTTTGCATGCACATGTTCGATCAAACAAACTCATAAACTCCATTAGATGTTAAACACATTCATAAAGTCCTCCCAATGTGTTTATCTCTAACACACATTGTGGGTTTTCCCATTTTGATCCATTGTTGACCTCTCACACAATCTATCAAAATGACAACTTTTAGGTTTAACTTTTTAGTAAACAAACTCATTCATTACTATCTCTAGCTAAAGAACAAGGATGGATGAAAACCTAGGTCAAGAGTTGGAAAACATCTCTCGATCATAAAACCAACACAAAGAGTTATCAATAAAACAAGGTTTTCACCATATATTCATCATCAAAGAGTTTACAAATGAAGATCATCCCATATACATACAAAGCTTATGATCATCTACATCTAACCTTGACAAAATGAAGGACTTAGCTACTCATTTTCATGGTAGCTTGGTCAACAAGTTTCGATCGAAGGTTGATCAACATCCGAGTCGAAGAATCGAGATTGGATGGGAATCCGCCTTCTTTTTGTGAAATATTATCAAGAGATGAAGAAAAATGAGAAAAATGGGTTTCTAAGGTACAAAAATATGATCCCAAGAAAATGCTGAAAAAATATCTAAGTTCAAAAGTTGCGTCCTTTCCAAAAAGTAGCCCATGCTACTTATAGTACTGGTTACTGAGCTGTCATGCTCGCTAGGCAAGCAGAATGGTTCGCCTAGCGAGCCCCAAAATAGGCCACCAGAGGTACCTGCGCCCAGAAGAAACATCCCAGAAAAGTTGCATATGTTCGTTAGGCGAACAATCCTTCGCTACGCGAAGCCCACGCTTCCTCCTTCGCTCCAGCGAGCCTTGATGAATTTGCCACTGGAATTGCTCGCTACCTGCTCGCTGGACGCTCGCCTAGCGAGTAATTAGCTGCTTCCCTCGCCACAGCGAGTTCTGAAGGTTTTGCTACTGGAATTGCTCGCTGCTTCCTCACTGGATACTCGTCTAGCGAGTAACTGCTAGCTTTGGTTTTGTCCAAGTCTGGGAGTGTTTGCTAGAATCTCGCTGAGTGCTCGCCTAGCGAGCACTTCGCTACCTCACTCGCCTAGCGAGCTTGCTGATGTTTGCATTCTTTCTTGGTTCCTTTGCCATCTTTCTTGTGCCTTTGTTTTCTACTCTTTCATGCCTAATTTCTGCACAATAACACACAAATTAAAGGTACCAAGATCATTTCACATTGTACTGCAAATCATCAAAAGTAAGGGCGGTTTCGAACACTTTTTCGACAAAAAGGAGTGAAAGATGCCCACATTTGATAGCTCAAATAAACACACTTTGGCATCTAACAACTCTCCCCAACTAGATTCTTGCTTGTCCTCAAGCAAAGTATGCCTCTTGAAGGACAAGAGGATTTACTTAAAGAAAAAGGTTTCTCCGAAATCGGATAAAATGGCTCAAACACAAGAGAATCAACCAGATACAAGTTCCCAATGGTTAGAATAACATAATACACAAGAACTAAAGCTTTATAGCAATGGAAAACATGTAAGAATCCACAACAATGTTATCCTGAATGAATCACCCTATCTCTCCTCTTCGAATAAGGATTGAAGAAATTACGCGTTTGCAACCGCGGGGACAATTTCACTCTCCAACAAACAATGCAGAAATCAATTCAATTCATACAATGTCTAACAATTATAAATGGAAATGCGGAAGCATGAAGATCGCTAAGGTCTTTTCCGGTTGTAGCTTGGTCAGGTTTACAAACAAGGGTCATTTCTAAGGCCATTGAAAACGAACTTGCCGATGCAAAAGAGACATTCACTGTACAAGCTATTCACACATCTCAACTTCGTTCCACTTGTTTCTCATTTGAAACCTTCACAACTCTTATTTCACAACTCAATTTTGTTTTTCATTATTTTTCTTCCAAGCAAACATTCATTTTCATTTTCCTATTTTTTTTCTTTTTCTTTTCACATTGTATACACAAACAAATGTTTCTCTTTTCTTTTTTTTTTCAATGCTTGCTCGGTTATTCAAGAGTTGTGGCACCTACCAATTCTCATTTTCGTTCTCCCCAACTTATCTTTTACTCACCCTAAGTGAATGCTCTTGACTTTTTACGGCAAAAGAACAATTATCAAAAATTTCAGGGTTTCAAGAAAAAAGATTTTGACATCTCGCCTTATTTCAAGCAGAGATTCAACTATTTAAGCTCAAAGGGGTTCACGAATACTCTCTGCTCACGGGTAATTTGTATTTGGAACTGGTTGTGCTCGAAAGAAAACAAGCGCCTTGATCATTTCTAATTGCTTCCACAAATTCACAATAATAAAAGATAAAGCATGAATCAAATGAATCAACAAAGTTTATTAGAATCTAGCATTTTAGTGTACGATGGAGGTTTCCTCACAGTTTGTGGTTTTAAGTCCTAGATGAATCATTCATTCAATTATGTTGCAAAAAGAACAATATTCAATTACGAAAAGAGTACAGTTCTTAATGCATTCTAAAATTCTAACTGGAGGTAACCATGTACCTTAACATTATTCGCTTGTTTATTTTTATCATCGTCATCCAAGCTCGGATGCACCTTCATTGGATACTTCTTTGAGGAGCAACCAATCTAGAAGGTTTGACCCTCAACAACCAAAAATTTATTAAACAAAGAAATTCAAACTAAACACAATAATTTAAAACATAAACACAATCATTACTTCAAAAATTTAAAAAAAAAAATGTGCGTGGGGGACAAAACACCCCAAAAGTACATAACCAATACCAAAAAATACAAGAAAATAAAACATAACATAAATAAAAACTTAGTCCTCATAGGACTCAGAACTCTCATCACTACCGGCCTCAGAACCGGAACCATCCTCATCATCATCATCATCAGCGCCACCAGAAGTATCAGCACCAGAAGCACCAGCACCCGCCCCCTCTCCGAAAACAGGCCTGTCCACAGGCCAGCTAGCGTGTTGCAGGAACTGCTCACGCGTCATCATCGGATGCTCTTTGGAAGGGTCACGTACCTGCAACTGTAACAACTGCATAGAATCGTGAATATCAATCATGGCGCGCTGAGTCGCCGCCATCCAATCCCAATTATAATTACAGATAGCCTGCTGGAAAGGATCAAAACCCTGAGCAAAAACACCAGGACCATCAGAAGCCCCGGTATCATCAGCAGCTGCACTGCCTCTGAAGTTCTTCGGCTTGCAGTACTTCGCCACATATCTATCGTCGATGGCTGACGGAATCCTTACTTGACTGCGGGAGGGTAGCTTTACCCTCGAATGTTGGCACAAAGCCATGATGAGACAAGGAAAAGCAAGGGGGCAGTTAACTCGTGCCCCCGACTTCAGCCCGCTCTCAACCACGGACTTCATCTCTAAAGCAATGATTCTCGCCACATCGATCTGAATATTAGTGAGAATGCAGTGGACCAAGTGTGCCACTGGGATCGGCACGGTCGACGTGTGGGACTTGGGTTTAATATTGGTCAGAACCAGCATTAGGATCAGCTGAGCCAAGGGAATCATGTCCTCCCTATGGTACCTCATAGGAACCCCAGATGGGTTCACCTCAACTGACTTCCCCTCAAACAGCAGGGCAACAAAAATAGCATCAGTATCCCTGTGAAGCCTCAGATCCCTGTGGTATGTGTCCCTCTCATTGGCTCCCAGATGGAGCGGTTCACCCAGCACACGGTTGATAGCATCCCTATCGAAAGCAACTTGTCGTACAGACACTCGTGTGGTCCAAGTGAAAGGCTCGTCGTCATTAGGCAGTGTGTTCGCATAGAACTCACGCACTATCTCGATGTCATAGCTCTCGAGTGGAGAGATTAACCGGTCCCATTTCTTGCTATGAATCAACCCAGCAAATGTTCGATAATCGCCTTCGGGGTTGATCATAAACCTCTTTTCTGGCAAGATTTTTCTTTTTCCCAAAGCCACATAGTGTACGGCTTGCTTTGCCCCGATGAATTTGTCGGTGTCAAACTGAATTGGCACAGTACGGGAAGTGCTCCCGACCTTTCTCTTTTTCGAAACACTCGACCTGGATGCCATCTGTAAAGTCATAGAAAAGAAACAGCACAACCACAAAACAGATTAGAGAGCAAAACAGAAAAACCAACTACTGTCATGGTCGCTACTGCTTCACTTAGTGAGGACCCAGCGAAGCTTCGCTACGGGTTCGCCTAGCGAAGTGGCAGCGAATGCTCGCCACTGATTCGCGTAGCGAAGATGCTAGCGAATGCTACGGGATTCTGGGTTCTCCATTGTTAACAACCAAATTTCAGAAAACCCTAAGTCTAATGGTACCCATTTCAGAAACAAAGTGATTTAACATTCAAGGCATCGTTCTAAACATTCATGCAAATCTAAACCCACATGCAAAACCTAATGATACCCATTCTCCCAAATTCACCCTTAATGTCTCATACTTCAGAATTTACAACTTAAAAGCATAAAGTAATGGAGATAGAACAAACCTGGTTGGAGAGTTTGACTGAATTTGGAAGGCAACGGTTAGGGTTTGCAATGCAATGTTAGGGTTTGTGTGAGATGGAATTGATAGAGGTGATTTTGTGCAAGTGAGAGTAAGTTGGATCCTTATATTCAGACTTAAAACAAAATAACAAGTTGTGGGCCCAAATGAGTGGCCCTGTGAAATAAAATTAAAGTTCTGTCATGCTACGCTCGCTACTGCCTTCGCCTAGCAAGCAACTAGCGAATCAGCTCGCTACTGCCTTCACCTAGCGAGCAGCTAGCGAGCATGACAGCATTTTGTTTTTTCAAAACAGCATGCAAAGCACATTTCAGCAAGGTTCTTCAAGTAGAACACCAATACCACACAACAGAAAGCTGTAAATACTTACAATGTTAGGGTGCCTCCCAACAAGCGCTTGTTTAACGTCGGATAAGCTCGACGGTTCGAGATGCTCACAGAGGAGCATCCAAGGAGATAGCACAGCTCTCGCGATCCACAAGACCGCCAAGATAAACCTTCAAACGTTGGCCATTAACCGTCCAACTCTCTTTCTTCTCCAAGTCTTCAATGACAACAGCTCCATATTCCTTGACTTCTTTGACACGAAATGGCCCGGACCATTTAGATTTCAATTTTCCAGGGAATAGCTTCAACCTCGAGTTGAACAATAGGACCAACTGTCCGAGCACAAATTCCTTCTTCCTAAGCTTTTTGTCATGATACTTTTTTACCTTTTCTTTGTACAACCAACTCGAGTGATATGCGGCATTGCGCATTTCTTCCAACTCAAGCAATTGCACTTTTCTTTTTTCACCGGCCAAATCCTTATCAAAGTTTAATAATTTCAGAGCCCACAAAGCTTTGTGCTCCAATTCGACCGACAAATGGCAAGTTTTACCAAACACCAATTGAAAAGGAGTTAGCCCAATTGGAGCCTTAAAAGCGGTACGGTATGCCCAAAAAAGCTTCATCCAATTTTTGCGACCACTCTTTTTTAGAATTTGACACGGTTTTTTCAAGAATTCTCTTAATCTCACGATTAGAGACTTCGCCTTGACCATTTGCTTGTGGGTGATACGGAGTCGCCACTCTATGTGATACACCGTAATGTTTCAAAACGTTTTCTAACGGTGCATTACAAAAGTGCGACCCTCCGTCACTAATCAACACACGGGGGGTTCCAAAACGGGAAAAGATGTTTTTCTTCAAAAATTTGATTACCGTTTTAGCATCCGCCCGAGGTGAGGCAATCGCCTCAACCCACTTAGAAACGTAGTCAACCGCCACAAGCATATATTCATTACCATAAGAGGGTGGGAATGGTCCAACAAAGTCGATACCCCAACAATCGAATACTTTAACCTCTTGGATGTTTTGGAGAGGCATCTCGTCTCTCTTACCAATCCCACCACTTCTTTGGCAACTATCACAACTTTGCGCATGGGCATTTGCGTCTTTGAAAATAGTAGGCCAATAAAATTCTGACTGAAGGACTTTAGTGGCCGTTCTTACCCCATTGTAGTGTCCGCCGTAAGGCGAGTTGTGACAATGCCAAAGAATGCTTTGCGCTTCTTCGCTCGTAACGCACCTTCTCAAAAGGTTATCACCACCCAACTTAAACAAGTATGGGTCATCCCATACGTAGTACTTAGCATCCGAGAGAAATTTCCTTTTTTGGTTCGAAGTTAGGTCGGGAGGCACCAAACCACTAGCCTTGTGGTTCGCAAAGTCCGCAAACCACGGCCTAACTTGAACTTTGAAAAGTTTTTCATCAGGAAACTCTTCCTGGATTTCCTTCTCGGAAGCGGTAACCCCCACATTAACTAAGCGAGATAAATGATCCGCCACCAAATTTTCCGATCCTTTCTTGTCTTTGATTTCAACATCAAATTCTTGCAACAAGAGGATCCAACGGATGAGCCTTTGCTTCGAGTCCGGTTTGGTGAGCAAATATTTAATCGCCGAGTGGTCGGTATACACTACGTCCTTGGACCCAATAAGATAGGACCTAAACTTTTCAAGCGCATACACTATCGCAAGTAATTCTTTTTCAGTGGTGGCATAGTTAACTTGAGCCTCATTAAGAACTTTACTTGTGTAGTGTATCGCATGAAAATTTTTCTCTTTTCTTTGGCCTAATACCGCTCCGATTGCATAGTCGCTCGCATCACACATGAGCTCAAAATTTAAATTCCAATTTGGAGCGACTATAATTGGAGCGGTAACCAATTTTTCCTTTAAAATTTCAAAAGCTTGTAAACACTCATCAGTTAAAAGAAATACTTGATTCTTAGCTAGCAAGTTACTCAAAGGCTTTGCTACCTTTGAGAAGTCTTTGATAAAGCGCCGATAGAAACCGGCATGCCCCAGAAAGCTTCGGACTCCCTTCAAATTCACCGGAGGAGGTAACTTTTCAATCACTTAAACTTTAGCATGATCAACTTCAAGCCCTCTTGAAGTGACTTTATGGCCAAGCACTATTCCCTCGGTCACCATGAAGTGGCACTTCTCCCAATTAAGAACAAGATTTGTCTTCACACATCGTTCAAGAACCATTTCCAAGTTGTTCAAGCATAGACCAAAAGAACCACCAAATACAGAGAAGTCATCCATAAAGACTTCCATTGTTTTCTCGATAAGGTCGGCAAAAATAGCTTGCACACATATTTGGAAGGTCGCCGGTGCATTGCACAACCCAAAGGGCATTTTACGGTATGCGAAAATTCCAAAAGGACATGTGAAAGCCGTCTTTTCATGATCAGCCGGGTCAACCGCAATTTGGTTATACCCGGAATAGCCATCTAAGAAACAATAGTATTGTTGCCCAGAAAGTCTTTCTAGCATTTGATCCATGAACGGGAGTGGAAAGTGATCTTTTCGAGTTGCGGTATTCAACCGCCTATAATCAATACACATACACCACCCCGTTGCCACTTTTGTCGGGATCAACTCATCCTTTTCATTTCAAATCACGATAATGCCACCTTTCTTCGGAACCACATGTACCGGACTAACCCATGGGCTATCCGAAATCGGGTAGATCATTCCCGCATCCAACAACTTAACAACCTCCTTTCTAACAACTTCCTTCATAGTAGGATTTAAGCGGCGTTGCGGTTGAGCTACCGGTTTAAAATCCTCTTCCATTAAGATCTTGTGCATGCAATAGGAAGGACTAATTCCTTTGAGATCGGAAAGAGTCCAACCCATGGCTTCTTGATTCTTTTTCAAAACATTGATCAAACGGGCTTCTTCATTCTTTGACAAAAGATTGCTTATGATAACCGGCCTTGCTTCGGTCTCATCGAGGAATGCATACTTCAAATTAGAAGGTAACATTTTCAATTCAATCGGCGATTTTTATTCATTACCCTCCTTCTTCAAGTCTTCCTCCTCAACTTCCCATGGATGTATCTCGTTTAGACTATCTAGTTCCCTTAGGAATTCATCAAGAGCTTTCTCTTCTTCAATTGTGAAAACTTCAAAGGAGTCATCAAGAGCTAACTCCATAGGAGATATCTCATGAATATGTTTAGAAACCTCAAAAGTTGCCTCTTCGATCACATCAATGCGAAAGCTATCACTTCTATCCTTTGAATGCTTCATGGCTTTGAATGGATCAAAAGTAACTTCTTTATTTTGGACCCTTACCTTCATCAAACCGTCGTCAACGTCAATCATCATGCGTGCGGTTTTCATGAACGGTCGGCCAAGAATTAGCGGAGCATCGTCGTACTTTTCCATATCAATCACAATGAAATCAACCGGGAAGAAGAATTTGTCAACTTTGACCAAAACATCTTGAGCTAACCCATGAGGATGGGTAGTCGACTTATCGGCCAATTGCAAAGTCATCCAGATGGCCTTCATTTCAATGTTGCCAAGCCTCTTCACAATAGACAATGGTATTAGATTAATGCTTGACCCCAAATCAATTAGCCCTTTTCCGACATAGACATCACCAATTTTAACCGGCAAAGTAACTCGTCCCGGGTCAACCTCTTTTTTCGGAAGCGTCCGTTGAATGATCGCACTACAACTAGCATCTAGGACAATTGTCTCCGGTTCCGTGTACCTCCACTTTTTAGTAAGTATGTCTTTCATGAATTTTGCATACTTAGGCATTTGCTCCAATGCTTCGGCAAACGGAATGTTCACTTGAAGTTGTTTGAATATATCCATGAACTGGGCGTAATACCGTTCATTCTCCCTCTTAGATGGAGCATGCGGATACGGGAGGCTTTGGATTGGAGTAGCTCCCACTACCTCCTTTCCTTTAGAAACTCTAGAATTCCTCTCTCTTCTCTTTTTCACTCCTTCCACATTCACTTCATCACTCTTATTTTTTTCAACTTCCACACTTTCTTTATTTTCTACTTCACCATTTTTTTCATTCTTTTCAACTTCTTCCTCACTTCACTCCCCAACTTCACCATCAATACTATCCTCTATTATTTTCTCCTCATCTTTTTTCTCATCCTCTCTTTTTTCACTCTCATCTCTTTTTTTACTCTCACTAATCAACTCCCTTCCACTTCTCATCGTTATCGCTTTACAATGCTCTTTTGGATTCGTTTGCGTGTTCGCCGAAAAAGATGGTCCAAGTTGTTGTTCTGCTAGTTGTTTAGCAAGTTGTCCGACTTGAGTTTCGAGATTTTTGATTGCCGCATCGTTGCTCTTTTGATTAGCCATCAACATTTGCATAAATTGTGTCAATGTCTCTTCTAACTTTGAAGTCACGACCGGCGGTTGTTGAGGTTGGTAAGGATTTTGACGGCTAGAAGTACCACCCCCATAACCTTGGTTATGGTGATAGAAGCCCTTGGTTATGTTGATACGGTTGTTGTGGTTGTTGCCTCGGTTGGTAGTCTCATTGGTTCGCCATGTAATTTACTTCTTCGAACCCGGGAGGTGGACAAAACCCGGTGTCATGATCACCCTTGCAAAGCTCACAACAAGCTATTTGTTTGGCTTTTGAAGGCTCTCTCAACTCTTTTATTTGTTGAGTTAAGAGTTCAACTTGTTGAGAAATGAGTTTATTTTGGGCAAGAATAGCATCGTTTGTCCCAAGTTCAAGCACTCCCGGTTTCTTCAAAGAGTTGCCTCTACTTTGACTTTGGAGGTCATTTAGAGCCATACGGTTAATGATATCAGTAGCTTCTTCGGCGCTTTTAGACAACAAAGAACCACCCGATGTAGCATCCAATAAAGTCTTGCAATTCGGTTGAAGACCATTCTTGAAAATGTGGATTTAAGTCAATTCGTCAAAACCGTGCCCTTTGCACTTTCAAATCATGGATTTAAATCTTTCCCATGCCTCATTCAATGATTCGTTGGTTCCTTGCGAAAACACGGAGATAGTCGTTTTGGATTCCATGAACCGGTTGTGGGAGAAAAATTGTTCAATGAACTTCTCTTCCAACACGTTCCAATCCGTCATGACTGCAGGTGTTTGATCCAAGTACCAATCTTTGGCTCTTGAGCTTGATCAACTCCGGCTGCCAATGTTATCTCGTAAAATTTGGTGAGAAAAGCAAAGGGGTCTTCATGGTCCATTCCGGTGAATGGACTTCCGTATAGCAAGTTAAGACTTCCCGTCTTCATCTCGGCTTGCCTTCCCGTGTGGTTGGCAAACTGAGCTGTATTCCTCGGACTGTTGACACATGGTGTGGAAGCGGGCGGTGGTTGTGGTGGTGGATCCATGATAGGTATGAAAGGTGGTGGATGTGTTGTAGAAGAACTTTCTCCTTGTTCTTGTCGTTGTCTAGCTTGTTGCCTCCTTCGTCTTGTTCTGCTATTCAGTCTCCTTGCGGTTCTTTCGATCTCGGGATCAAAAAGAAGTTGGTCCTCAGGAACCTGCCCTCGCATAAAACGAAAGATGCACACTAAACCAAACAAATTAACAAGCACAAGTCAAAAATTCAGAAGTTAAAAATTTAGCAACTATTGCGATGCTCGCAATATCAATTCACAATCCCCAGCAACGGCGCCATTTTGTTGGTATTAGGTTAGAGTATCGGGTTTTTGTTATCGTCTCCATAGGGATTGTGTGATATCGCCGCCGTTCGGCAGTTGTTAAGTTCTTAACTTATCGTAACAAGGGGGTTTCTAGTTTTTGGTCACGGTAGCTTGCATAAAAAGTAAGAAATTGCGGTAAAAGTTTTGGTTTTACGATTTGAGAAAGATTGTCAAAGTTAGGGTTCGACGATCACTTTGCATGCACATGTTCGATCAAGCAAACTCATAAACTCCATTAGATGTTAAACACATTCACAAAGTCCTCCCAATGTGTTTATCTCTAACACACATTGTGGGTTTTCCCATTTTGATCCATTGTTGATCTCTCACACAATCTATCAAAATGACAAATTTTAGGTTTAACTTTTTAGTAAACAAACTCATTCATTACTATCTCTAGCTAAAGAACAAGGATGGATGAAAACCTAGGTCAAGAGTTGGAAAACATCTCTCGATCATAAAACCAACACAAAGAGATATCAATAAAACAAGGTTTTCACCATATATTCATCATCAAAGAGTTTACAAATGAAGATCATCCCATATACATACAAAGCTTATGATCATCTACATCTAACCTTGACAAAATGAAGGACTTAGCTACTCATTTTCATGGTAGCTTGGTCAATGTTAGGGACCAATTAGTATTACTTTTTATATCATTTTATTGGTCCCTTTTACCAAGTTTTGATGTAATTACACACTTTTGTTCTCACTATTTTGTATAAATGCAATTAAGCTTAATTTATTTTGTTTTGAATAGTTACTTCACATATTTGTTAGTTTTGTAGAAATTTTAGATAAGAAGGCTTTGGATTGCAACACCACATCTTGGAGGAAGATTGCCAAACAAGGAAGCTGGAGAAGCAACAGTTCGCGCCGCGAACTACCTTCGCGCCGCGAAGGCTGCGAATCCAGCAAGCTTACTGAGGGTCAAAAGTGCTGTCTTGCAGAAAAATTTTATTGCCATTTTGATGTCTGCCTGGGAATTGCTTTCTTGCTTTGGATGATAATGACCAATTAGGGAAATGTCAACCTTTTTTGTTAGAAAAAAATACATTATTCTAGGGCATTCATACACTACACTATTGACATTGATATTGAGAGCTTTTTGTAAGAGAGAAAAACAGAGTTTTTCTTCTTTAACTTTCTGCTTTGTAACAATGATGATGAGGAGCTAAACTCCCTTTTGTCAAGATTGGAGGTAGTAGCTATTCTCATATGTTTATGTATTCCATTTGATTTATTTTATGATAAAGATTGTTGATGTATTGAATACTGTTTTTTCCCTAAGTTGAAAACCAGATTTGAGTAGTTGTCGAGAGAGATTATTTGAGTCTTGACATAAAACAGATTTTCAAGTAATGAATAAGTTGTAGAGATAGATTTATTCATTACTCTTCTTTGGTATTAAACATTAAAGATTGCTATATTGATAGTTAGGTGGAGAGATCGTCTAAGGATCAATATAGTGATTATCACAATATCATTTAGACATAAATGACTTTGGGAGGATACTTGAACATCGTCAATAATCTTGAATCTATTTATTTATCATAAGGAATCATAAGCATTTGAAATAGTGAACTTCAATCTTGTCAAGCTTTTATATTTGACTAAAACCATTTTACAGTTTTTATTAACATTTACTCACAAGATAATTTTACAAACAAAACAACCTTGTTACTTTCTAAACTTATAACATTTGGATTATAGAACGGCGGTAATATCAACCAATCTCTGTGGATACGATATAAAATATTTGCCGAAATTATACTTTTCAACAAATTGGCGCCGTTGCCGGGGATTGGTGTCGATATTACAAGCATTGCAATAATTCTTTGTTTTAAGTTGTGTTACATTTATTATTATCTCTCTTTTGTTTCACTTGGTTTGTTAGTTTTGTAGATTCTAGTGCATGCGAGGAAGAGCAACCGAGGAGCAACTTCAATTCGATCCTGAAATTGAAAGAACACTTCGGAAGCTCAATAGCAAAACACGAAGAAGAAGGAAACTAGCCGAAGAGAGGAACCGGAGAGAAGAAGCATCTACTTCCGCACTTATTCCGATCGAAGAAGTGGTGGTAGAGGCTTGTGACGGAAACATGGCGGATGACAATCGTACCGAAATGTCCGCTAATAGTCCAAGAAGAAATGCTCAATTTGCCCGTGGAGGAAGAAATACGGAGATGAAGACCGGAATCCTCCAACTTCTCTATGCAAATCCATTCACCGGAATGGATCATGAAGATCCGTATACCCATCTCATCAAATTTTATGAGATTGCGGGTTCTACGGGAATAGATGAAACGGGTGAAGAGGCACTATTCAAGAGGATGTTCCCACACTCCTTAGTGGGAAAGGCAAAAGAATGGTACCTTGATCAAGCACCGAGAGTGATGACGGATTGGAATTTACTAGAGGAAAAGTTCCTAGAAAGATACTTCCCTCAATCCCGATTCATGGAAGCCAAGACGGCTATTGCGGTATTCACTCAAGGAGGCAACGAATCTCTAAATGAAGCTTGGGAAAGATTCAAGGCAATGTTGAGGAAATGCAAGGGACATGGGTTTGATGAGCTCACTCAAGTCCATATTTTTCTAAATTGACTCCAATCAACTCACAAGACACTTCTGGATGCCACCGCGGGTGGTTCGCTTATGTCAAAAACTGCGGAAGAAGCTAAAGTCATTATTGAACGGATGACACTAAATGATCACCAAAGTCAACATGATCGTAGCCCTTCACAACGCAAGTCGGGAGTTTTTGAGTTAAATACTAATGATGCCATCCTTGCTCAAAACAAGCTACTCTCTCAACAAGTGGAGTTGCTCACTCAACAAATGGCCAAGCTTCCACAGCAAATGAAAGAGATTCAAAGGTCTCAAATTAGACATCAAGTAGCATGTTGCGAATTATGTCAAGGGGATCACCCTATTGGTTTTTGTCCTCCACCACAAGAAGAAGTGAGTTATGTGAATAATCAAAATCAGGGCTATCAAAGACAACAGCCAAACAATCAAGGCTACCAACCAAGAAACAATCAAGGCTATCAACCGTCAAGGTTCAACAATCAAAATTTTCAGCAGCAAAGTCGTTACCAACATCCAAACTCTCAAGGACAGCAGTCGCAAGGAGGAAATTCCAAGCTAGAAGACACTCTTCAACAATTCATGCAAGCCTCCATGGCAAATCAGAAGAGTAGCGAAGCAACAATTAAAAATCTGGAAAATCAAGTAGGCCAACTTGCGAAGCAACTGTCGGAACAAAACGCAGGACCTTCTTTCTCTGCTAACACTCAACCGAATCCAAAGGAGCATTGTAAAGCAATCGTCACATGGAGTGGTAAAGAGTTGGTAAGTGAAAAAGGTGAAGAGATTATAGAAGAGAACATCACTGATGGGATGCTGGAAGAAAAAGACATAGTTGGTGAAAGGGAAAATGCTACTGGAAATGCTCAGTTCGCGCCGCGAACCACCTTCGCGCCGCGAAAAAAGCAGGTTTTGCCAACTGAGCAGCAGATTGATTTGGAAGGGAAAAAGGATGTTGAATCAAAGAAGAAGAAGAAATCTAAGAAAGGGGTGAGCGTCATTCCAACTCAACATCTACCCTATCCACATGCTCCATCAAGGAAGGACAATGCTAGGCATTATGCACGGTTCATGGACATCTTCAAGCAACTCCAAATCAACATTCCATTTGCTGATGCATTAGAACAAATGCCACGGTATGCTAAATTCATGAAGGACATTCTTACCAAGAAAAGGCGACACGTGGAAGATGAGACCATATTGCTTGATGCGCGGTGTAGCGCCATCATCCAAAAGACTCTCCCAAGGAAGGAGTCTGATCCGGGTCGGGTTGTTCTACCGGTAACCATTGGAAGCACATACGTTGGAAATGGTTTGATTGACTTGGGCTCTAGTATAAATTTAATCCCCCTCTCCATTGTCAAAAGATTGGGGAATGTTGAGATTAAATCGACGAGAATGACTCTACAACTAGCCGACAAGTCTACCACCTCACCATACGGAATCGCTCAAGACATGCTTGTGAAAGTGGACAAATTTTTGTTTCCGGTGGATTTTGTAATAGTAGAGATGGATGAGGACCGTGATGTACCCCTAATTCTTGGAAGACCTTTTATGAAAACAGCTCGGATGATGATTGACATAGATTATGGGCTAATGAAGGTGAGAGTGCAAGATGAAGAGGTGACCTTTAATCTTTTTGAAGCTATAAAGCATCCAACCGACAAGCATGATTCTTTCCGAATCGATGCAATTGAAGAGGAAGTAGTGGAGGGCGCAAACCAAATTCATATCTCTAATCCTCTAGAAAGATCCCTTATCGGAGCATACAACGTGTTAACCGACAATGAGGAACGAGAGATCGAAGCAATGTTGCACGAGTTAGAATCTTGTGGTGAGCTGGCCTATCAAGAAGAAATAACAGAAGACTTGGATGCAAAGAAGAAAACGGAAGAGCAAAAGCTAGAGTTGAAAATGCTTCCGTCACATTTGAAGTATGTGTTTCTTGGAGACGAGTGTACTAAACCAGTGATTATAAGCAACGCGTTGTCCACACAAGAGGAAGACAAGTTGATTCAAGTATTGAAAAAGAACAAAGGTGCAATAGGGTGGGTGTTATCCGACTTGAAGGGTATTAGTCCGGCCTATTGCATGCATAAGATCATGATGGAGGAAAATTTCAAACCAGTTGCGCAACCTCAGAGGCGTCTGAATCCATCAATGAAAGAGGTGGTCCGGAAAGAAGTTGTCAAACTATTGGAAGCCGGAATGATTTATCCTATATCCGATAGTGCATGGGTGAGTCCGGTACAAGTGGTCCCGAAGAAAGGCGGAATGACGGTGATCAAAAATGATAAAAATGAGTTGATTCCGACAAGAACAGTGACCGGGTGGAGGATGTGTATCGACTATAGAAGATTGAACCAAGCTACAAGGAAAGATCATTTCCCACTACCCTTCATGGACCAAATGTTGGAGAGGCTAGCCGGCAAAAATTTCTACTGTTTCTTGGACGGATATTCGGGGTATAACCAAATTTCGGTAAATCCGGCAGATCATGAGAAGACAGCTTTTACGTGTCCTTTTGGCATCTTTGCTTACCGAAGAATGCCTTTTGGGTTATGTAATGCACCGGCCACATTTCAACGGTGTATGCAAGCTATATTTTCGGACTTAATAGAAGAATGCATTGAGGTGTTCATGGATGATTTTTCTGTTTATGGATCATCTTTTGAATTGTGCTTAAAACACCTTGATGTAGTTTTGGGGAGATGCATGGAGACCAACCTAGTGCTCAACTGGGAAAAATGCAATTTTATGGTCACCGAGGGTATAGTACTTGGTCACAAGATTTCTGCTGAAGGGCTAGAGGTGGACAAAGCCAAGGTGGAGGTTATTGAGAAACTACCACCTCCAACTAACATTAAAGGGATAAGAAGCTTTCTAGGACATGCCGGTTTCTACCGGAGATTCATACAAGATTTTTCAAAGATCGCAAAGCCATTGAGCAATCTGCTCAACAAAGGTACGCCTTTTCTTTTTTATGAATCATGTCTTAAAGCTTTCTTAGATTTGAAAGAAAAGTTGGTCACCGCACCAATAATCGTAGCACCAAACTGGAACCTTGATTTCGAACTCATGTGTGATGCTAGCGATTATGCAGTTGGTGCGGTGTTAGGACAAAGAAGCGATAAAGTTTTCCATGCCATACACTATGCTAGTAAGGTGCTTAATGAAGCACAAGTTAATTACGCAACAACTGAAAAGGAATTACTAGCCATAGTATATGCATTGGAAAAATTTAGAGCTTATTTGATTGGTTCAAAAGTTGTAATCTACACTGACCACTCAGTGATAAAATATCTGCTTACCAAGCCGGATTCAAAACAAAGGCTTATTCGTTGGATCCTTTTATTACAAGAGTTTGATCTAGAAATTCGGGATAAAAAAGGTTCTGAAAACTTGGTGGCAGATCATTTGTCTCGGTTGGTCAATGTAGACATTACAAACAAAGAAGAGGAGGTGAGAGAAGAATTTCCAGATGAAAAACTTTATGCGATTCAAGTGAGGCCTTGGTTTGCTGATTTTGCTAACTACAAAGCAACCGGTTTAACACCCGAAGACCTCACTTGCAATCAAAGAAGGAAATTCTTGGCAGATGCAAAATATTATGTTTGGGATGATCCTTATCTGTTTAAAGTAGGAGCAGACAATATTTTGAGACGGTGTGTAACAATTGAGGAATCAAGAGACATTCTTTGGCACTGTCACAACTCTCCGTATGGAGGTCACTATAGTGGTTTGAGAACAGCCACTAAAGTACTCCAATCGGGTTTTTATTGGCCATCCTTATTCAAAGATGCGCACGAACATGCGAAGAGTTGTGATACATGCCAACGGAGTGGAGGAATAGGAAAACGGGATGAAATGCCTCTAACCAACATGCTAGAAGTGGAAGTTTTTGATTGTTGGGGTATTGATTTCGTTGGCCCATTCCCCTCTTCTTTCTCAAATGAGTACATACTAGTAGCTGTTGATTATGTTTTGAAGTGGGTGGAAGCAATTGCCTCACCTAAGGCCGATGCCAAAACAGTGATCAAATTTTTAAAGAAAAACATATTTTCACGTTTTGGTGTGCCTAGAGTGTTGATAAGTGATGGAGGCTCACACTTTTGCAATACACCCTTAGAAAAAGTTCTGCAACATTATGGTGTAAAGCACAAGGTGACCACTCCCTACCACCCACAAGCGAACGGTCAAACTGAGGTTTCAAACCGGGAAGTCAAACAGATTCTTGAGAAAACAGTCTCGAATTTAAGAAAAGATTGGTCCTTAAAACTGGATGAAGCTTTGTGGGCGTATCGCACTGCCTACAAAGCACCTATTGGGCTAACTCCGTTTCAAATGGTATATGGGAAGACTTGTCATCTTCCAGTGGAAATGGAGCATAGAGCATTATGGGCTCTTAAGTTCTTGAATTTCGACTCCACTCTAGCTGGAGAAAGAAGAAAAGGTCAACTCCATGAATTTGAGGAATTAAGGAACGATGCATACCATTCTAATAAGCTGTACAAGGAGAAGGTAAAGGCATACCATGATGGAAAGGTCCGTCATAAGGAGTTTCATGTTGGACAGATGGTATTGCTCTTTAACTCAAGGTTGAAGTTATTCCCTAGTAAGTTGAAGTCGAAGTGGTCAGGACCATTTGTTGTCAAGGAAGTACGGAATTATGGAGCCATTGTGATAGAGGATTCAAAGTCACAAGAGAGCTGGACTGTCAATGGTCAAAGACTAAATGTCTATCATAGCGGTGACGTAAACCGTGATGTGCGTGTTATTTCCTTGTCTGGACCAGGCTAATCGAGGTACCGTCGAGCTCTTAACGACGTTAAACAAAGCGCTTGTTGGGAGGCAACCCAACGTTGTAAGTTTGCATTTTATTTTTCTCTGTTGTGTGATTTTTATCTCTGTTAAATTTTTAGAATTGTAGAGTTCTGTTTTTCAAAGTTCGCGCCGCGACCCCCAGTTCGCGTCGCGAACTGAATGAAGAATTTTGAGAGGGTTATGAAGAATTTTGTAGAGTTCTATTTGAATAGTTACTTCACATATTTGTTAGTTTTGTAGAAATTTTAGATAAGAAGGCTTTGGATTGCAACACCACATCTTGGAGGAAGATTGCCAAACAAGGAAGCTGGAGAAGCAACAGTTCGCGCCGCGAACTACCTTCGCGCTGCGAAGGCTGCGAATCCAGCAAGCTTACTGAGGGTCAAAAGTGCTGTCTTGCAGAAAAATTTTATTGCCATTTTGATGTCTGCCTGGGAATTGCTTTCTTGCTTTGGATGATAATGACCAATTAGGGAAATGTCAACCTTTTTTGTTAGAAAAAAATACATTATTCTAGGGCATTCATACACTACACTATTGACATTGATATTGAGAGCTTTTTGTAAGAGAGAAAAACAGAGTTTTTCTTCTTTAACTTTCTGCTTTGTAACAATGATGATGAGGAGCTAAACTCCCTTTTGTCAAGATTGGAGGTAGTAGCTATTCTCATATGTTTATGTATTCCATTTGATTTATTTTATGATAAAGATTGTTGATGTATTGAATACTGTTTTTGCCCTAAGTTGAAAACCAGATTTGAGTAGTGGTCGAGAGAGATTATTTGAGTCTTGACATAAAACAGATTTTCAAGTAATGAATAAGTTGTAGAGATAGATTTATTCATTACTCTTCTTTGGTATTAAACATTAAAGATTGCTATATTGATAGTTAGGTGGAGAGATCGTCTAAGGATCAATATAGTGATTATCACAATATCATTTAGACATAAATGACTTTGGGAGGATACTTGAACATCGTCAATAATCTTGAATCTATTTATTTATCATAAGGAATCATAAGCATTTGAAATAGTGAACTTCAATCTTGTCAAGCTTTTATATTTGACTAAAACCATTTTACAGTTTTTATTAACATTTACTCACAAGATAATTTTACAAACAAAACAACCTTGTTACTTTCTAAACTTATAACATTTGGATTATAGAACGGCGGTAATATCAACCAATCTCTGTGGATACGATATAAAATATTTGCCGAAATTATACTTTTCAACAGTCAACAAGTTTCGGTTGAAGGTTTATCAACATCCGAGTCGAAGAATCGAGATTGGATGGGAATCCACCTTCTTTTTGTGAAATATTATCAAGAGATGAAGAAAAATGAGAAAAATAGGTTTCTAAGGTACAAAAATATGATCCCAAGAAAATGCTAAAAAAATATCTAAGTTCAAAAGTTGTGTCCTTTCAAAAAAGTAGCTCATGCTACTTATAGTACTGGTTACTGAGTTGTCATGCTCGCTAGGCGAGCAGAAAGGTTCCCCTAGCGAGCCCCAAAATAGGCCACCAGAGGCACCTGCGCCCAGAAGAAACATCCCAGAAAAGTTGCATATGTTCGCTAGGCGAACAATCCTTCGCTAGGCGAAGCCCGCGCTTACTCCTTTGCTCCAGCGAGCCTTGATGAATTTGCCACTGGAATTGCTCGCTACCTGCTCGCTGGACGCTCACCTAGCGAGTAATTAGCTGCTTCCCTCGCCACAACGAGTTCTGAAGTTTTTTCTACTGGAATTGTTCGCTGCTTCCTCGCTGGATACTCGCCTAGCGAGTAACTGCTAGCTTTGGTTTTGTCCAAGTCTGGGAGTGTTCGCTGGAATCTCGCTGAGTGCTCGCCTAGCGAGCACTTCGCTACCTAACTCGCCTAGCGAGCTTGCTGATCTTTGCATTCTTTCTTGGTTCCTTTGCCATCTTTCTTGTGCCTTTGTTTTCTACTATTTCATGCCTAATTTCTGCACAATAACACACAAATTAAAGGTACCAAGATCATTTCACATTGTATTGCAAATCATCAAAAGCAAGGGCGGTTTCAAACACTTTTTCGACAAAAAGGAGTGAAAGATGCCCACATTTGATAGCTCAAATAAACACACTTTGGCATCTAACAGCAGCTTCATGTCAAATGAATATCATTGAAGCATCACTGAACAACTGTCCAGATTACAACACTGAACTCCATTTGGAGCGTCTGGTCTCAAATAGCGCCCCTAGCCTGAAATATGTTGCCTACACCAAAGCGGTTATAGGTAGGTTACAAATGCCTTTGAAGACAGAGTTCATTGATTCCACAAGATTTATTGTCATGTGGCCTCAACGTTGACCGTTGTCGTATGCCCTAGTCCATTTCTCCAATGGAATACTATCGATCCACCGTACTGCATCTTTGTTTGACAATCTTATTTCTTCGCGGTAGTGTTTTAAAGAAGGTTCTGATAATGCATAACCTGCATTGATAACCTTCTTCCGCAACATCTTATCTTTGATTTCCTGCATGAAATTCTGAGCAATATGTCTAATACATAAGACATGTGTCGAAGGAGGATTATGCCAGCCATTATCGATGTTATTATATGCGCTGATGATTGAAGGGTGTCTGTCGAAGATCAAACATAAGTTAGGCTGAGGTGCAACGTGCAATCGAAGATTTCTTAGGAAAAAACTCCATCCCTTAGCAGTCTCCCCTTCAACAAGGGCAAATGCGGTTGGGAAAATGTTGTTGTTGTCATCTTGTGTCACTGTCATCAGTAATGTTCCTTTGTATTTCCTGTACAACCATGTACCATCAATTTGTATAATTGGTTTACAGAAAGAAAAAGCTATGATGCATGGTTGATACGCCCAAAATAGACAGTGGAATATTCCATTTCCAAAACACACGTCCCGTCTGGTGTATACGCGGGCAACGTTTCCATCTTGACAATAGTCCCTAGAGCATACTGTTTTAGAGCCAACAGGTATTTTGGAAGTTGTTTGTAAGACTCCTCCCAATTTCCAAGCACTTTTTCAACAGGTATTTAAGAAGTTATTTGTAAGACTCCATCATCTATAAATAGGCTTCAAATCACAACATCAAATCATCTCCAACACCAATCATATATACTCTTTCTTTACCACACTCTTTCTCTGCCACACTCAAGCTCTGCAACATCAAATCATATCTCTGTTGACTATGGATGATGAACACAGAGGAACACTCGAGAATATCTCGACATTTGTATGTTATCACTCTCTTTTTACTTATTCCATTTTTAAGTCGTATACCTTTGTTGTCTATGTTTGTATTATATATTACTTCTTCTTATTGTATTTCTTACTTATGTGTTATTAGGACCCAAAACGTTTTCGATGTCGTGTACATGAATATGTACCCCACGATCATTTGATAGAACCATATATTAGAGGATGTGGATTTGGAAATCTCCTCAACATTGTCTCGTACTCGGTGGACTACAAGTTCATTCTTGCTTTGTTGGAGAGGTGGAGATCTGAGACCCACACATTTCACCTTCATATCGACAACACATCTTAAGCGAACTAGTCATTCATTATGCAAGACCAACTCAATAATATATGGCATGGTTTAGGTCGATAACAACTCAACAATTTGTATCTGAGCCGCGTGTTACCACGAGAAATCTCTAAGGCATGTTGAAGGCGTAATTAATGAAAGGGTCTTGTGAATTTGGGGTTTATACCCCATCAAAGGGTGGAGATGTGCCTGAGATAAGCAAGAGTTGAGAAAAACGTAAGTTATCAAGGGATGAAGCCGACAAAAGAAGCACGTTTGATCGAAAGGTCATTCCGTCGACTGAAATGAAGCTTAGGACTTAAGGAATTTTGGATCGTGCCAAACACATAGAAGACAATGTCGCCCTAAATACCTAGGCGGGAGAAATTTGAAATTGAAAAATGACTAGCAGTTACAAGAAGAATAAGGCGCCAGAATATGGAGCAGTTCGCAGAACGTGGATAGAGCGGTTTGCAGATCGTGTGGCACGACGTCTGCTAGTTTTTAGGAGTTTTAGCCTATAGGCAATTTCTTTAGTTTAGTATAAATAGGATATCCCACGAGGGGCTCGGGGTGTTCACCTTGTACTAAAAATCACTTGTAAGAAAACTTCTCATTCCTAGCGCGAGGAAGCAAGAGTTTTTAAGAGTGCTATGTACGTGAATCACCACATTTATTTCAATGCAACTTCCTTACTTTTCAATTGTTCCCATTGAACATTTTATTTTAGTTTCATTTACTTTTGAGTTATCACTTTACGTTGTCGTCTACGCTGTCGACACTGATTCTATTACGATAATAGAGTTCACCAAAAGCGTGTTCGTCGTGTACGTCTTTTGAATGTTGTAACGTTGTCGGTCACGAGTCACTCATAGGCTATAGCGTCGTTTAAACCATTCGTGTGGAAAAACATGTGCTTGTTCAATACTTTGTCAGGATTCGTTCCTCACAAAGTTGTTCCGTCGAATTGAATAAGCCTCACTTGCACTAGCACATGTCCTAGGATCAATTGGTCGATCCTGTAAGTAACCCTTAGTTTCAAGGCCTAGGGAGGACCAGCGGTTGTTAACCAATTTCCACAGTAAACACCGCGGTATTTGATGGATCCACGCCAACTAGCTTCGTCATCGTACGCCCAACAACAAGTCCCCGCCCAACACCAATGTCAAACCACCCAAACCCAACAACCAACCTCACAACATCAACCTATCACATACACACAACAACCAAACACTCAACTTCGCAACCCATTCATTCCATCCACCCAACAACCAAACACCCAAACACCCAACGTCGTAATTCATTCATGCCACCCACCCAACCACAAAACCAAGAATCAAACCCTACCCACCGACAACCATACGCTTCAACCACAATCGTCTATAGCCCACATGATTCATATGAGTCACTTCATCGTAGCCCCCATCAATGATCACTCAAATATCTCATCACCAAAACACACAACCACTATTTAACTATAATACGCCCTAGGAACCATTGCTCAATTTCCAAAACGATTCAGTGTCCCAATTTGGGCAACTATACGGTCCACAATCCACCCAACACCATCAACCTAACTACGATGACATGGACACCGAACTCCATTACGGAAGCGTCGTTGGCCAGAGCCCTTCCGGATATTGGAAACAGATGATGACACATCTGTCAAATACCGCCAGAACTTCCGTCAAACCTTCACACCAGCCATCATTCGATCAGGTCAGCACACAAAGACCCCAAACACCTCAGGAAAATCGTGGGAGACCTCGAAGACAAACTAACGCACCTGGATGTGGAACAGGGGGACGTTTCGATCAGGCGGTCATTAAATTTTTGTCAATCCAATGTAACATTTATTATATCATGAATAACTTTTTTTTACATTATTTTTTATTATTTGATAAATAAATAAAATTTAAAAAAAATTAAAATATATTTGACCTTTTCTAATGTAAAAGAATTTATTCTCTCTTATAAATATTTATTATTTGATAAATAAATAAATATATTTTACCTAGAATTAAATATATTTGACATTTTCTAATGTGAAAGAATTTATTCTCTCTTATAATATTTAGATTATGTCTTTTTACCAGTTTGATAGTGTATGTAACTATGAAATTTTTATAGTTGTTGACTTAATTTTTTTAAAAATCTACATGGATTTCATATTTTATTTTTTATTTTTTTGAAGTGAATATAGTAAGGTTGATGTCAGTCCTTATTATCCATTTGGTCTCTTAATATATGTTTTGCAAAACATGTTGTTACCATGCAAAACTTGATAAAATTACCGTTACAAATTCCACTAAAACATTTATTGTGGTGATTTCTATTAATTTCTCTCTGGGACTCAGACCTAAGGTTTGGAAAAGTAACCATGAGTACTGCTGAAGAAGTTGAGAACCTATAAAAAAATTCGATGTCTTAGTAAGTTTCCTGTAGATACGTGACTAAAAAAAATTCAGCACTCACAAGAATGTCACCTTTACCTACGAAATACAGACGGCTCAACCGTCAATATTTAAAAGTTTACCAACAGAAAAGATGCCATGGGGTAAAGATTTTGGTAATTTGGAGTTTTCTTGTTTTGATTGTGATTAATTATTATTGTTACTGTAGTTCTTTTGGATCTAATTAATTAATGTGACAAAGATTAAATGGAAAACATTGACGGTTAGTCCGTAGCCGTTCTGGGTATTATTTATAATCAAATTTAAATTCTTTTAATTGGATCATTAATGGATCTGATATAGATTAGATACATTAATGGTTATGAAAAAAAAATTATTCATAATAATAATGAAATTTATTTATAATAATAACGGAATGGTAGATGATGTAAGAGAATCACAACGTGATCTTCCATATCGTTCACACATATATATATATATATATATATATGATTCGCCTTTTAATCAGGACCGATCATATGCAAGTGCAGTATGTGTTGTAGCACAGACCCTAAATATTATATTATAGGGTCCTAATTTTTAAATTTTTATTTTTTTTTATAAATATTAATAAAAAAATAAAATGTTATTATAAAAAAATCAATAATTGAAAAAAATATTATGATAAAAATTTAATACATACAAAAATCAAGATTGATCAAAACTCAAATTAATTATAATTAATTTTATTTTTAATTAATACATAATTATATTTTTGATATATTTTTTTTAATTATTATAATTGTATTTTAAAAAAAAATGGGCTATTTTTGTAATTAGAACGAAGTCTCCGATATGATTGGGTCGACCTGTTTTTAGTGTCTATGTTTGTAACTTCAGGCGGGAAACTAATTTTCAGCAAATATGGTAAGGTTGAGAGTATTGAGATTGTCACCGAGAGTAATGGTCGATCACGTGGTTATGGCTTTGTTACAATGTCCAGCAAGACTGAAATGGATGATGTCATTCCTGCTCTTGACCTTAAGGTGGTAAGTCTTAAGTGGTTTCTTTCACCTTGATTATTCGTAACATAACCTAAATGTGCTGAACTTAAGCAACAATGTTGCTAGCTAGTTAAAGGTAATATAATATGTTTGAATCATTATAAGGACTATTCGTGTGATGGTTAATTGTTTATGTTGCAGGATATGGGATCAAGAAACATGCATGTTGCTGTGCAAGAAATATTTACTTTTAAAGTCCATGCTGCATTATTTTTTTATAATGGCTGGAAAATCAATTTCAATTTTTTTTGAAGCTGTATTATTTTCCCGCTCAAGGTGGTCGTGAGCCTTTTATAGAAACTGGAACCAAGCTCTATATTTCTAATTTGTATTAGGGCGTTTCCAATGACGATATTAAGGCATTCCCTATCTTTTGCGCTGTTTTTTTTTCAATTAAATTAGTGAATTTTGTTAGGGAAATTAATCTTATGCTTTTACTAGGGTTCATAAATTCAGAGATCCATTTTTAAATAGAAGGGTATTTCAAAAAACAATGTAAGGAAAAGGTATTAAATAAAAATCACTGCTTTATATTAAGGTATTAACTTTTTTCTTTTCTTTTCTAGAATTACTTATTGATATATTAATATTAGTGATTAGTGAGAAGAAATATTTGGAATTTTGTTATTCAACCTGCTATGTGAGGAGAATGAGAATGATCGTTAGTAAAATAAATCTGGATGTGCTTAATATCATAACTTTTCTTTTGTTACCGTAAGAACCCCGTGCGTCCGTAAATGAAATTGTTATAAAAAGCTAATAGTAATAAGTTGTAATTAGTTTATAGAGAAGAAATAGTAGAAATAATTATAACTGTGTTAACATATAAGTTACATATAATCAATGTTAAAGAAAAAACAGGAATAAAGAAAAAGAAAAAAAAAGAGGTAATAGACATATGAAAATAAAAATTCAGCAAATATAGAATCTGAAAAGAAAAATAACAATAAATAAACACAGTCATAATTTATAAAAAATTTACCTCTCATATATTATGAAAAACTTTTTAAAAAATCATATTTGTAGTTGAATTCAAACTTTGTTTTCCCTTGTCATGAATCAAGACTTTGAGTCCTCTTTTGTTTTGACTCGGGAAAATACAACGTATAGTTGTCTATTACTAAAAACCTCTTTAGGTAAATATAATCTGACATAATCTAAGCTTTGGCCTTGTAATTTATTGACGGTCATTGCAAAGGAGACAATAATTGGAAATTATCGTCTCACAAGTTTGAATGGTCATGATGACTGTGAAAGAGACATAGACATCATTTGAATATATGTGATATTTCCTATATTTTTTCCAGAGATGACTTTTGCCTCAATAACATGGTTTTATAGCCTAGTAACAATCAACCTTGTACCATTACACAACCCCTTAGACTGATTTAAATTCTGCAACAACTTAATAGTCGTGCCAACTTTCAACTTTATTGAATGATTTGATAAACCAGAAGTTTTCAAACAACTCAAGAACTTTGGTGTTAAATGTTCAAAAGCATCAAAATCAGTAGCTTCAGAGTGGTCAATAAAATCACAACTTAGATATTCCTTCTCATTTCCTAAAAAATAAACAAAGTCTTAACAAAATTGCAATAAAGAACTAATGGTATTGTGAGAAAGTACATGTTATTAGATTTGTGACATAAGTATTAATATCATCGACAACATCAATAGTTCAAGTCATGGTTTTGAATTGCGGTTGCGGATGCGGGTGTTGCGATTGCGGTCATTGCGCTTGTTGCGATGCGCATTGCGGCCGTTGCGGTGTGAATTTTTGTAGGTAGGAGTTTGAAATACAATGTTGAAAAACACTTAATGTTAAGTTTTTTAATTACATATGAAGTAAATTGAGTTTTAGGATTCTAATATTTAGTTTCTTGATTAAGATACTTGAAGAATCATGATTGAAATTGTTTGATATGATTCATAATACAGTTAAAGGTGTAACCGTTGTTATACCTGTTATCCAACTTTGCACCAGGAGACGTAAATGTAAACATCATGTTGTAAAGTATGATTTGTTGTTGGAATTTTTGGCTAGCCAAATAGTCATGATCAAAAAGTAGTGTTGATAAAACTTGAGGTGGTGATTTTAAGAAAGGAAGCTCCACTTTTCCGTTTCACAACACAAGTAAAACTTAGGATTTGTGGAATGTCTATGTTTGTCCATCCTTTCTTGATACCATATCAATGTTTTACATTGACGACATTCTATTAGTGGGTCACCAATATCGTAATAGTCTAAAAAAATATATAGGAGTTAGGAATGACATTCTAATAAATTGTATAATGAATTGGTATTGAGACATGGTTAAAACCTGAGTTGTATGCTTTGATGGAATAGGTATAGAGACACTATCATAATCACCGTCATCTTTAGAAGTGGTATCGTCTTCGGATTGCTAACCTGCATATGCATAATGAATGTATGAAACACTGTAAAATAGCGCATCATAGATTGAATGTATACCTATTATCCAACTTGTTATACTTGTTATCCAACTTTGCACCAGGAGACGTCAATGTAAACATCATGTTGTAAAGTATGATTTGTTGTTGGAATTTTTGGCTAGCAAAATAGTCGTGATCAAAAAGTAGTGTTGATAAAACTTGAGGTGGTGATTTTAAGAAAGGAAGCTCCACCTTTCCGTTCCACAACACAAGTAAAACTTAGGATTTGTTTAATGAGTACAGCATCTTCAGAATTGTAACCTTCCCATGGCATATAAGCTACTAATACTTTTTTTCCCAAAGTGAGTTCACCACCAACTGTAGCAGCACCATCTGCTAAAGTTTGTCCCTTTTTTACGCATTTACCTTTCTGAACCTGGGATTTTTGATGCCTGCAAGTATTTTTGTTGGAACGTTGATATATAATTAATGGAATACTTAGAGAATTCCCACTTCCAAATGAAAGAATCTTATGAGTATCATTATAAACGATCTTCCCCTCGTGTTCGGAATGTCTATGTTTGTCCATCCTTTCTTGATACGGTTGGAAATCCCCCAAAACCTATGGAGAATTTCAATCAATCTTGATGAACAAGATTGTTATCATCCACACAATAGCAATAAAAAGAAAGAATAATGGAGAAAGAAAGAAAGTAAAGAACGATGAAGGAGAAGAGGAATTAAATTCTGCAGAGTTTCTCTCTACCCATAAACTGTGAAAAACTTCTTATTCACTTTGCAACTGCAAAATACTGTGAATACAATGTTATGAATATTATATTCACCTCATTACAAAAAATAAGGGTTACTCCCTCTATTTATAGATTTAGGTTAACTTGGACCTAAAGTCAAAGCCCAAAACTATAAAAGCCCAAAACTATAAAAGCCCAAAATAACTAACACTACTAAAATAGGTATAAGTCGAAATTCTATATGAAGCAACATGCTTCGAACTTCGACACACTATCACAACTCAACACACTAGGTGGTTCGACACTTCCTTACTCTGTCAAGAAACCTGCTTCGACACAAGGAATTACAATTCAACACACCACCTAATTCATTGTGTCTAAACTATATACATTCATCATAGCTCTTAGTCTTCTGAACACTTCGATATGCACTTCCTTCGTCATGATGTCTGCAATCTGATTCTCAGTTCTGCAGTGTTCCACATTCATCTTCCTATCCACTACCTGCTCTTGAAGATAATGGAACCTTATTTCGATGTGCTTGCTTTGACCATGTGCTATCAGATTCTTCGCCAAATTGATAGCTGACATGTTGTCGATCTTCATGGTAATTTCTCCATGACTCTTCGTTGTTATCTCTTCGACCAGATTCATCATCCATGTTGCTTGACATGCACAAAGAGAAGCAACTATGTATTCTGCTTCGCACGAAGATAATACCACTACTGGCTCTTTTCTCGAACTCCAAGCAACTGGTGTACCACCTAGCATAAACACATAGCCAGCTGTGGATTTTCGATCCTCAACATCACTACACCAACTTGAGTCGATGTATCCTACTAATTTGCATTCTTTTCCTTCATCAACTGCAGAAAATAAAATACCATAGTCGAGAGTTCCTTTCAGATACCTTAGTATACTATTTGTCGCTGCTAGATGTGATACGTTTGCCTTCTGCATGAACCTACTCACCATACCTACACTGTATGCTAAGTCAAGCCTTGTGTGACAAAGGTATCGAAGTGAACCAATAAGTCTTCTGTATTGGGTTGGATCGACATCATTTGAATCTGAATCTTTTGATAGTTGTAATTTGGGCTCAGCTGGAGTCGAAGTTGGGTTGCAATCTTGCATCTCAAATATCTTGAGAATTTCTCCTGCATACCTTCTTTGATGCATCATCAAACCTCTACCACTCTTATAGAATTCGATGCCAAGGAAATATGAAATGTCACCCAAACCTGACATTTCAAATTCCTTGTTGAGATCACCTTTGAAATATTTGATCTCCTTTTTGCAACTACTTGTTATCAACAGAACATCGACATAGAGGCATAGTATAAGCAATTCACTATTGCTTCTTCTTACATATACTCCATGTTCAGGTTTGCATTTCACAAATTCCTTCTCCCTTAGAAAACCATCTATCTTCTTGTTCCAAGCTCTTGGAGCTTGTTTAAGTCCGTACAGGGCTTTATGCAGCCTGTACACCTTTCTTTCTTTGCCATGTTTCACAAACCCGACTGGTTATGCAACATAAACTGCTTCTTCTAAGGGACCATTAAAGAATTCACATTTCACATCCATCTGACACATCTTCCAGTTGTTCATGTTTACTAGACCAACAACTAACCTGATTGTTTCGATCCTAGCAACAGGTGCAAAAACTTCATCAAAGTCGATTCCTTCTTTCTGAAGAAATCCTTTCGCCACAAGTCTCGACTTGTGTCGAGTCACTTCTCCTTTAGGATTCAACTTTACCTTGTATACCCATTTCACATCGATTGCCTTCTTGTCTTGGGGCAATTTGATAAGTGACCAAATGTTGTTGACTTCGATTGACTTCAGTTCTTCGTCCATTGCTTACATCCACTTCGAATCTTTCAATGCCTCAGCTGCATTGACAGGTTCGACATCTGCGTAGAAAGCATAATGTACGAGCTCACCTTCTTCATTGACCACATCATCTAATGTAATCACATATTCTTGCAATCTTGCAGGCATGTGTCTTGGTCTCTGAGGTCTGCTTGGGCCTGCTTCACCTCTGACTTCTTCCTGTCGAATTTCTCTTTCGTCTTCAGTAGCTGTTTCATCACAAAAGATTCTCACTGAATCTTTCTTGACATTCTCAGTCCAATCCCATTCCTTAAGCCCATTTATGATCTTGTCCCTGCTGATCACTACTTGCTTACTTACTGGGTCAAACAACTTGTATCCTCCAGTCGAATGATATTCTATTAAGATCATCTGACTCGACTTGTCATCAAGTTTTCTTCTCAACTGATAGGGCACATGTCTATGTGTTATAGATCCAAACACCTTCAGATGACTCAAGCTAGGTTTGACACCAGACCAACATTCTTCTGGCGTGATTCCTTCTAGCTTCTTCGTCGGACATCTGTTCAGGATATATCTCGCATTTGACACAGCTTCTCCCAATAATTCTTTGGGTAAATGCTTCCCTTTTTCAACATACTTCTAACCATATTCATGATGATTTTATTCTTCCTTTTTGCGACTCCATTCTGTTGTGGAGTGTAAGGTGGCACCACCACATGCATAATCCCTTCTTTCACACATAATGCATCGAAATCTTTCAACACATATTCTCCATCACCATCAGTTCTTAAAATCTTGATCTTTCGACCGCTCTGTCTTTCGACCATAGATTTGAACTTGGCAAATACTTCGATCACTTCACTTTTCTTCTGGATCAGGTAATATAACAGTTTTCGACTGAAATCATCTACGAATGTAACAAAGTATTTGTTACCTCCAATCGAATCCACCTGGAGAGGGTCACATACATCAGAGTATATGACTTCAAGAATTGCCTTCGACTTGATTCCTACATCCTTACTAAAGTTTTTCTTATGTTGTTTCTCCTACACACATTCTTCACACACTTTGTTTGGAATGTCGATTTCTGGTAATCCTGAAACCATATTTCTTCTCTTCAAATATCTGATGTCTTTGAAATTGAGATGACCAAGTCTGTAATGCCATATTTATTCATCTTTGTTGGCTGCTGTTGCAAGGCACTTATGCTCTATCACATTTAGCTCAATCTTGAAGGTTCTATTTTGAGACATTGGAGCCTTCAAGATCAACCTTCCATTTGAGTCGAGAACTCTCATCATCTTGTCTTCTATCGACACCTTGTAGTTCTTTTTGACCAACTGCCATATGTCGAGAAAAGTACTCTTCATGCCTGGTATGTACAACACATTTGAAACTACTGACTTCTTGCCATCTTTCCTCATAAACAGAACATCACCAACACCTTCAGCTGCTAGAGTGTTGTCATTTGCAAATTTCACCATGTTCTTCATTTAGGGCTTTATGTTGACAAACCAATCTTTTCTTCCAGACATGTGTGATGAGCATCCTGAATCCAAGTACAACTGGTCCTTGAATTTTTCTCTTCTTCTCTTGTTGTAACCATCAGCAACGTCTCTTCTTCTTCATGTTTCGCCAACTTTGCATAAGTTTCTTGATTCTTCTGCTTTTCTAGACAATCACTAGAATAGTGATCATACATTTGACAATTATAATGTTGAATGTGACTCTTGTATGGCTTTTGACTACCACCTCTTTCTCTACCTATAACACCACCTCTTTGGTTGCCTTGGTTCCAGGGTTTTCTTTGATTCAACCAGTTTCCTTCTTGCTGATTTCGACCAGTCGAATTGTTGTAACCTCCTCTGCCTTTGTTGTCATTCCAGCTTCCTTTTCCTTTTCTTTCTTTTGTTGATTGAGCCTGCAAAGTCATATCACTCTTCGACTTTCCTACAACTCTTTCAGTCATTCTTTGTTCATCATATTCAAGCGTCCCTTGAAGCCCTTCCTTTGTGAATTTTGACAAATCTTTCGACTCTTCTATGGCTACTACCACGTGGTCGAACTTTGGAGCCAACGACCTCAAGATCTTTCCAACAACAGATCTTGATGTCAACACTTCTCCACATACCTTGATTTGATTCACCAGTTTCGTAACCTTGGTGAAGAAATCAGTTATGCTTTCATTGTCTTCCATCTGAAGCAATTCATACGTTCTTTTGTGAGTTTGTAATCTCACCTCTTTCCCCTTTTTTGTGCCTCTAAACGATTTCTCCAGAATTTCTCATGCTTCTTTCGTTGACTCTGCATCACTAATATTTTTAAAGTTATCTGCATCAACACATTGATGGATTATAAAGAGAGCTTTATAATCTTTCTTCTTCAATTCTTTATGTGCAACCTTTTCTTGATCCGTCGCGGCTTCTGCAAGCGTTGTTACTCCTTCCTTCACAAGATCCCAAAGATCTTGATAACAGAACACAACCTTTATCTGCTTGCACCAATTCTCATAAATGTTGTTCTTGAGAATCTGATGATTTGCTGGAAAATGCTCGTTTGGATGATTCGTTGTCATGGTGATTTTCTTCCCACAAGTCGATTGAACCAGAGCTCTTGATACCAGATGTTGGAAATCCCCTAAAACCTTTGGAGAATTTCAATCAATCTTGATGAACAAGATTGTTCTCACCCACACAATAGTAATGAAAAGAAAGAACAATGGAGAAAGAAAGAAAGTAAATAACGAAGAAGGAGAAGAGGAATTAAATTCTGAAGAGTTTTTCTCTATCCACAAACTGTGAAAAACTTCTTATTCATTTTGCAACTGCAAAATACTGTGAATACAATGTTATGAATACTCTATTCACCTCATTACAAAAAATAAGGGTTACTTCCTCTATTTATAGATTTAGGCTAACTTGGATCCCAAGGCAAAGTCCAAAACCATAAAACCTTAAAACTATAAAAGTCCAAAATAGCTAATATTACTAAAATATGCATAAGTCGAAATTTTGTATGAAGCAACATGATTCAACACTTCGACACACTAACACAACTCAACATACTAGATGGTTTGACATTTCCTTACTCTGTCGAACAACCTGCTTCGATACAAAGAATTACAATTCAACAGATACCATATCAATGCTTTACATTGACGACATTCTATTAATGGGTCACCAATATTGTAATAGTCTAAAAAAAATATAGGAGTTAGGAATGATATTCTAATAAATTGTATAATGAATTGGTATAGAGACAACCTGAGTTGTATGCTTTGATGGAATAGGTATAGAGACACTGTCATAATCACCGTCATCTTCAGAAGTGGTATCGTCTTCGGATTGCAAACCTGCATATGCATAGTGAATGTATGAAACACTGTAAAACAGTGCACCATAGATTGAATGTATACATCGTAAACAAAGAAAGAATTCATCATGTATTATGGAAATGGCCATAATGTTATGGACATGGTATAGAAAAGCTCTACAATTGGCTTGTTGTGTAAACACAAAAAATGGGTTGGATGTAAAGACAAGAGGTAGGAATTAAAAATAGACTTGCAAAAGGATTGTAGTCAGAATCGTCTTCATCATCACTATTGAAATCCAAATTCTGAGTCGCTGTAAAAAGTGGTGTTGAAGCAATTGTATTTGCTTGAGCGTAAGTTTGGTTGGATGAAGTGGATTGGTATGTAGGTCACTTCGTCGTACTTGGCTGGAGTACCGTTGTTGGAAGTTGTGAAAAGGAAGAGTGCATATTGCTGAAAATGGTGATTGTTAAGAGTTGTTAAATGTAAGTTTTGGAAAATGACATAACTAATAAAAAAAC
The DNA here is from genome assembly GCF_024323335.1 of Lathyrus oleraceus. Lineage (NCBI taxonomy): Eukaryota > Viridiplantae > Streptophyta > Magnoliopsida > Fabales > Fabaceae > Lathyrus > Lathyrus oleraceus. The sequence goes on along the minus strand of NC_066584.1, from coordinate 161,977,383 downwards.
CTGTTTTTTTGCAATTCACTTACGTGGGTGTGCATGTATGCTGTTGAAAGTTGCCAATGACGGGTGTATGTGACAATTTTCCATGGATTTGAGTTTGAGATAACAATAATTTTGGAAATTGAGGCACTGCAGTCTGTTTTTGGGGACGACCGCTGAGGCTTTGGTTGTGCTTGGCATTGGTTTGGACTAAAGAAAAATCAGAATAAGAAAAGAATTGAAATTATATGACAGTGATCATGCATCATTTTAGAGCAGTGGTAGTATGTTTAAACAAAGCAATTAGATAGGTAAGAATCTAATAATACGAACTTTGGAAAACTAACATATGAAAATGTGAGGTGTGTGCCGATGAAGTGAGTTGCATTAAACTCTCATTTTCAGCCATGATTTAATGAATTTCTCCATCTGTTTGTGCAAAGGATGAATTCCTATTGACGGAAAAAAACTGATATGGTCATTCTTACATGTACGTAATGGTTAGTGCAAGCAAAACAATGTTGTCATTCTTAGATTTATGTAATGTCATGTTTCTTTGATTTCACATACCTAGGTGTGACAACCGAATTTTTAATGCTGGAAATGAGGGAGTTTTTTTGTATATTTCCCTTGGCATGCAGTAGTTCCTAGTTCATGATGTGATACTTGAGACAATCCAAGATGCTTAGGGGGCGACCGCGGTGTGGTTTATCTAGTGTCTGGAATTGTTTGGAGTTATCATCCTACATAAGAATGTGTGATACAAAAACAAGGAGAGTTAGCCTGGTTTATTTATCGGATAAAAAAGGCACAAAGATTGCTAAAGTAGAGAGTTGTTTCATTAAAAAACTTACTCAGTTAAATTTGAAGAAGATTGTACACCATGACCTTTGACTTCAATATTTGTATAACAAAGCTGGGTAACAACCTTTTTGGGACGACCACAACCATGTTTAGAGATGAGCATTGTACTGGGAGGATGTGTTACACTGCTTTGACCAAAGTTGAACTCATTTTCATCGCAGTAATGATTAAACTATCTGTGGTGGCAGCAGTCAGTTGTGAACTAATTTTGAGACGTTTGAACTTATTCTCTTTGAAGGCTACATATCTACTTAGTCGTGCTTGTTTAGATGCAACATGAGTCCGATCCTTTGTCTGCTTCATCAGTTACCCAAACGGTTTTACCTGCACTGCCACGATTAGAACATATTGCATAATTGACCAAATAAATAGAAAATGAGGTTGACATATGTATTATGTCATCGTTCATACAATTGCAAACGCTATTTTACAACGATGTTTAAGTTAAGTAACTGCAAGTTCAACATAGGGTAGAAGTATGGATATTAGCAGAAGCACATTGTGAAGACACAATATATATATGGTTTTGGACGGAGGGAGGAGGAACAGACTTTTCTCTACAATCTTCACTTATATTCAAGTGTCTTAATGTTTTACAAAGAGGTCTGGTCCTTATATAGAGATAAGGCCAGACAAGAAAGGACAAGTAATTAAATGCAGTAATGAATACTATCAGGTTCCTAGGATAGTTTGATTACCCAAGAGAATAAACTTTTGAACTCCCCATACACATTTAAATTTATTCCAACAAAACTCCCCCATAAATTTAAATGCTCTTCCGATCAATCATGCCCAACATCTTCTTGCCTCTATCGAACAGCTCCTTCGATAGTGGTTTGGTCAAAATGTCTGCTGCTTGGTTCTTGCTTGCAACATGTTTTAGTTCGACACTTCCTTCCTTCACGTGTTCTCGAATGAAGTGGAAGCGGACGTCAATGTGCTTGCTCCTTTCGTGATTTACTGGATTCTTCGCCAGTTCGATAGCAGATTTGTTATCAACTCTTATCAATGTTGCGTCTTCCTGCTTCGATTCTATTTTGTTTAGCAATCTCCTCAGCCAAATTGCATGACACACGCACCAAGATGCTGCAACGTATTCAGCTTCACACGTCGAGAGAGTCACAATTGGCTGCTTCCTCGAAAGCCATGTGAAAGCAGTGTTTCCCATGAAGAAAACATAGCCTAAGGTGCTCTTTCGATCATCAACATCTCCGCATCAATCACTATCTGAGTATCCAGTCAGCTTGTACTCTTCTGCCTTCGAATAAAACATCCCAAGTGACACAGTTCCTTGGACGTATCGAAGAATTCTCTTTAAAGCTTTCCAGTGAGCATAGACTGGTTCCTCCATGAATCGACTCACAATTCCCACACTTAGTGAGAGGTCAGGCCTTGTGCAAGTAAGGTATCGGAGGCTTCCAACCAAGCTTCGAAATTTGTTCGCTTCGACACGTTCTCCCCCACCAAATTTCGAAAGCTTTGCTCCAGGTTCCATTGGTGTCGAGATTGGATTGCAGCTATCCATGTTGAACCTCTTCAGAATATCTTTGGCATACTTTTCCTGAGAGACAAAAATGCCATCTTCTTCTTGTCGAACCTCCAGTCCAAGAAAATATTTCATCAGACCTAAGTCTGTCATTTCGAATTCCTGTGTCATTTCTCTTTTGAATTCTTCAATTAACTGTTTGTTGTTGCCCAGAAAAATCAGGTCATCGACGTAGAGGGCAACAAGCAGCAATCTTTCTCCAGCCTGCTTTACATATACAGCATGTTCATAAGGACATTGCTGAAAGCCATTTTCTTTGAAGTACGTGTCTATTCGAGTATTCCACGCTCTTGGCGCTTGCTTCAGCCCATAGAGTGCTTTCTTCAATCTCAGCACTTTGCCTTCGCTTTCGATCTTCATATATCCTGGTGGCTGTTCGACGTACACTTCTTCTTCGAGCACACCATTCAGGAACGCTGACTTGACATCCATCTGATGTATTGGCCATTTGTATTGAGCTGCATGTGAAATGAGTAATCGAATAGTTTCCATTCTGGCAACAGGCGCAAACACTTCATCATAATCAATTCCTGCTTTCTGCTTATAGCCTTTCGCTACCAGCCTTGCTTTGTATCTTTCGATCTCGCCTTCAGCATTCATCTTCTTCTTAAATACCCACTTCACGCCAATAGTCTGACTTCCTTTTGGTAACTCTGCTAGTTCCCAAGTATTGTTCTTTTCGATGGCTTTGATTTCTTCATCCATTGCATTCTTCCAGTTTCGATTTCTCATAGCTTCTTCGAAACTCACATCTTCAGTATCTGCCAGCAAGCATACAAGGTGTACCTCTTCTGTGTTTTCATACAAATCTTGCAGACTTCTTAATCTGGGTTGTGAAGGCTCATTTTCATCATCGGAATCTTCAGGTTCTATCGAAGTGTCTGTTGGCACAACAACTGGTGCTGCTTCTTCTTCTTCGACGAGAGCTTCAATCGAACTGCTCCAGTCCCATCTGCTTGCTTCATTTACTCGAACGTCCTTGCTTACAATCACCTTTTTGTTTATTGGGTCGAAAAGCCTATAGCCTTTCGATTTCTCATCATACCCAATAAGTATATACTTCTGACTCTTATCCTCCAGCTTCGTTATCCTTTGATCAGGCACATGTGCATAAGCCACGCTTCCAAAAATTCTAAAGTGAGACACAATTGGCTTCTGTCCACTCCAGGCTTCTTGAGGTGTTATGTCTCCAAGCTTCGAGTGAGGACATCTATTCTGGACATAAACTGCACATTGTACAGCTTCTGCCCAAAATTCCTTCGACATGTTCTTGCTTTTCAGCATTGATCGAACCATATCAAGCACTGTTCGATTCTTCCTCTCAGCTACTCCATTTTGTTGAGGTGAGTATGCTGTGGTCAGAAATCTTCTTATACCTTGTTCCTCACAGTACTTCATGAATGCTGTCGAAGTATATTCTCCTCCTCTGTCTGATCGAAGCGCTTTGATGCGTCTGTCAGTTGCATTTTCAACCATCACTTTAAACTTTCTAAATGTCTCGAATGCTTCAGACTTCTCCTTCAGAAAATACACCCAAGTCTTTCTCGAATAGTCATCGATGAAAGAAATGAAGTATTTCTTGCCACTGAATGATTCTAGAGTGATTGGTCCACATATGTCAGTGTGGATTAGTTCCAGAATTTGCTTTGCCTGATATTCTGCCTTCTTTTGAAAGGATGTTCTGGTTTGCTTGCCAAAAACACAGTCTTCACAGAATTTTTCATCGAACTTCACGTCTGGTAGTCCATGCACCATATTCTTCTTCGACAGTCTTCTTAATCCAGCCTGATGTAAGTGTCCAAAACGCAAGTGCCATAGGGATGCTTGGTCTTCGACATTAACATGCAAGCATTTCTCTCGAATGCTCTTCAGGTTCAGCTTATACATTCGATTCTTCCCCATTTCGACTAAGGCAACTAGACGTCCTGTCTTGTCCTTCAGCTGCAGGTTTCGATCCTCCATGAGTATCGAATACCCCTTCTCTGTTAGTTGTCCCAAACTCAAGATATTTGCTTTGAGATTTGGTACATAGTAGACTCCTTCGATTGATCCTACTACACCCTTTTTCTGTAAGAAACATATAGTTCCTTTTCCTTCGACCTTCACCTTTGAGGCATCTCCAAATGAGACGTGTCCATCTTCGACAGTTTTTTAATTCTTTGAACAGGTGTTTGTGACCACACATGTGATTGCTTGCACCTGAGTCGAGGTACCACATTGTGTCACTCTCTGCATCTTCTTCCTTCTGCGCCATTAACAAGAATCCTTCATTCGATTTTGGTGCGAGAGGTCCCGAGTTCGATTCTGATTCTAGGGCAAAGTTAGACGTTTCTTCAACTCTCCTCCTCGATCGACAGTCTCTTGCAAGATGTCCCATCTTTCCACAGTTGTGGCAACTGTAGGAATTGCAATCCTTCGCGTAATGCCCCTGTTTGTTGCACTTATAGCATTCGATACTGTTGTAATTTGTTCTTCCACCTCTTTGATTTCGACCTCTACCATGCCAGTTTTGTTGGCTAGATTGTCCTCTGTCGAAACTATAGTTTTTGTAGCTTCGACCTCCATCACGTCCTCCATGACCACGTCCTCTCCCTCTCCAGTTTTGAGAGAAGAGTGCCTTTTCATCTCTGCTCGAATCTGCCTCTTCGATTGCCTCTTCTTTCTTTTTCATTTTTCGCTGCTCATGTGCTTCGAGCGACCCAGCAACCTCTTCGACAGTGATTGTCGAAAGGTCCTTTGCTTCCTCTATAGCGCACACAATGTTTTCGAACTTGTCCGTTAAAGATCTTAGAATCTTTTCGACAATTCGGCCCTCTGTCATTGCCTCTCCATTTCGACTCATCTGATTCGCCACTGTCTGCACGCGCGTAATATAGTCCGCTACGGACTCTGTCTCCTTCATCTTCATCCTCTCCATCTCCCCTCGAAGAGTTTGCAATCTAACTTGCTTCACTCTGTCTGCTCCTCTGTACGCTTTCTCTAAGGTGTCCCAGGCCCCCTTCGACGTGGTTGAACCAGCAATCTTTTCGAATGCTGATTCGTCCACTGCTCTGAACAGCATGTATAATGCTGCTTTGTCTTTCGACCGCGTCTCTTTCAACGCCTTCGTCTGGGCGGCATTGAGACCTGTTGTGTTACCTGGATCTTCAAAGCCATCATTGGTGACTTCCCACGCATCCAATGAGCCCAACAACGCTTTCATCTGGATGCTCCAATTCTCATAATTGGACTTCGTCAGCCGTGGCAACGGCATTTGACTGGTCAGGCTCGCCATGAGCTCTGATACCAATTTGAAGACACAATATATATATGGTTTTGGACGGAGGGAGGAGGAACAGACTTTTCTCTACAATCTTCACTTATATTCAAGTGTCTTAATGTTTTACAAAGAGGTCTGGTCCTTATATAGAGATAAGGCCAGACAAGAAAGGACAAGTAATTAAATGCAGTAATGAATACTATCAGGTCCCTAGGATAGTTTGATTACCCAAGAGAATAAACTTTTGAACTCCCCATACACATTTAAATTTATTCCAACTCATTGTGGATAATAAATGTGGTGATTTGACATTTTGCAGCATTAAGAAAAGTGTAGTGAATTGATGGAGACATACTGGAATTTCAAATATATAAAATGGTTATATATGTGAATTTGAATAAGTTAAAAACTCATGGATGATGTCCTTTACTGGTGCAACAAGAAATAGAAAAGAAGATTTGGTACAAAAGTGAATTAGGCTGACATATTGTAAACTATATATATGCTAGCATCGGTAGGATCTTCCAAATGGATATCAGTAATATCTAAATGCTTATGCATGAGTGAAAAAGTTGATTATATTATATTCATATAATGGAATATAATATGCAGATGGAACTGACATGAATATTGTAATAGAAATTGGTGTATGGTTAAAAACTTAAAATGTATTTAAAATGAAATTGAAAAATAGTTAGCAAGACATTTAAAAATGTTATAGTAGAGTTAGCATAACATAATGTAGAACGGTGACACACTGTAGAAAACAAGAGAGTTAAAGTTTATTAATTCATAACATTCATTCATAAAACTAGCTTTGTAATAAAAAGGTTGTAACATCATATTTTACAAAACTGTGTACTGATGGTGTTTAACTACACTTACTTTACCTTGTTTGTCAGGCAGATTATAAAACCCAATATCTATTTAAATAATACTTGTTCAACTATAACAATCATGTTGTCCATGAAAGTGAATTTGAAAGAAAGATCATATTGGTATCAGCTGAGACTGTATAAATAAAGTGGAATAATAAAAAGTATAGATTAATACCCAATAATATAGTAGTTAGGATTGTATCAACTGAGAGTAGAAATTACAAAAAGCATCACGGACAACCTCTAGGATAGTATCAAGTGAGACTACAAATAGTTAGTATATGCATCATGGTTAAATCAAACCATGTTACAAAAAGCATAGACCCAACATATGAGCAATCTATTTTTAACATGATATATTGCAGTGCAAAAATATTGAAGATGACACAAATTTGTTACATACCTCCTTCATGATGCATCGGGACACATTCCTTGTCCCAAAACACAAAGCAAAGGATATGATTGTTGTATTCGACTTCAGTGTCAATCTTAAATCTAGAGAGAAAACAAAGTTTGGATAGTTAAGGAGTCGATTTAACAAAGAAAGGGGAAAGAAAATGTGCTCATGACTCATACTTTGTTACACCAACTACATCAACTGCACCATAGGTGCAGTGAAATGGAATTCCAGGATTCTTGTTGGAAACATTGCAACTTGAACAACATTCATAGTACCATCCAATTTTCTTGGTTTGAATGCATTTGTTTCTCTAACAGTGGTGCAGTAACAATCCTATAAATGAATGAAATTATGTATTAGTCATGTTCGATATTTGACTCAAATGACTAAGGTAGATGATGTTGTTCAAAGCAACCTGTTTTTGTTGAATTAATTCTGCAATGCTTTTGAACTCACAGAATGTTGTCCAATACTTGTGACCCTCGGGAACTTATGAATAAGACTTTTAGAACATGGGTTGTGATGGGGTCTGGGACGGTTTATAGTCTCCTAAGTTGTTTTCATTCAAAATTATGTTAAAAAACTTTCATTACGATTTACTGTAAAACAAAATACTGCATGACATGTATATATGCCGACTTACTTAGATTTGAAGTGCTCAACTTGAGGGTGTTCCAAGTTTATGTGTAATTTAGATCCATGTCAAACATTGGACAAACTTGGTTTTCCAGCTTGTGATAACAGGTAACAAAAACAAAAATATATGAGAAAAATTAATAAACAACGTTGTAGAAAATATGCAATATGAAAAGTAAATGTGTTAGAACATACCTGTGTTTGGTTTGCACAAAGCATGTGTAATGATAATAATGTTTGGTCCAACAACATTGTCCGAGTGAACGTAATTCATTAGTTGCAACCATAATCATCCCATAGAGTACAATCAATGGTATTTCCATATGCATCAAGTAAAACAATGTTTGCAACAACCTTCTTTCCATTCCCAGGCTTTTGTGTTCTACTAACTTCATGTAAGCAACCAATGACATCTAAATGAAAAAGAATAGAAAAACACAAAATAAGTAAATAGCATTCAGTGAAACATGTTCATTTGTTGGATGGGATTGAATATATGATTACCATATAAACAACCATGGGAGATATTTCCATTCAGAATGTCAAGTATAGACTTGAACTTGAATTGGTGAGCAGGAATTTCAAGAAACTCAGCTTTGGTAACGGTTGTGGCACTGTTGAAAAGCAGTTTGAATTTGTTTTCGCAAACTTTTGGAGGGGTGTCATTATTAATAGGATGGCCATTGTACAACGTCTGGTGTTCAATAACTTGTCCATCCAAAGTTTGTATTCTCTATGGCGTGTAATTATTGGAAGTCCTTAATAATTCAAATGTTTGATAGAAGCTTTAAAAAGCACTGCAGTGAAAACAGCTTATTGGATAAGTTGTTTTGGAAATAAGCTGTTTTTGCAATTCTGTTTTTTCTGTTATTCTTGGGCCTGTTTGTGGTTCCAATTTGTACCCTATAAATAGACATTGTATGTCATAGTTAAAAGGTTAATGCCATATGATTCAATTCTCTCAATCTTTCTCTATTTCTCTATCTCTCTCTATTCACATTATCATCTTCATCTTTCCCAAACACACTGTTTTTCACCACTCCATTTCTGGTTTTTTCTAACATTTGGCATCAAGAGCTTTGGTTCTGATCCAATTCCGCTGCAATCATGTCCGTTTCAAACGATAAAATACCTACCAATCTTCCAATCCTTGGCTCGAAAAACTACGACAAATGGGCGAAGCAAATGAAGGTTTTGTTCGGCTATCAAGACGTTCTTGAGGTGATCAAAGATGGTGTTACGTCTCTCGTCGAAGGAGCTACGGATGCTCAAAAGGCTACGTTCAAAGAAGAGAAAAAGAAGGATTACAAAGCGCTGTTCTTGATCCATTCTTGTGTCGATGGTGACAACTTTGAAAAAGTAGGCGATTGCGATTCCGCAAAGCAAGCGTGGGAGATTCTTGAGAAGGCTTATGCAGGGGCTGCCAAAGCCAAAGTGGTGAGGTTACAAACTCACAAGCGACAGTTCGAGTTAATGCAAATGGAGGACAAGGAGCCGATAAACGATTATGTGATGCGTATTACGCGGGTGGTGAATCAAATCAAGTCGTGCGGGGAAACTACGGTAGAGCAGAATGTTGTGTCGAAGATCTTGCGTTCTTTAACGCCAAGATTCGACAACATTGTCGTTGCGCTTGAAGAATCGAAGGATTTGTCGTCGTTGTCGAAGGAGGAGCTTCAAAGCTCACTAGAAGCTCATGAACAACGAATGGATGAGAGGGGAAACGATAAAGCGAAGTCGGAAATAGCATTGCAAGCGCGACTTCATGAGAAGAGTAAACGATCGGAGAGGAAAGGGCATCCGAGAGGGAAGTCCAATTTCCAGAATTTTGGTAGTAGAGATTCACAAAATTCAAAGGGGCAAAAAGGTGAGGGAAGCTCCAAGGAGGGTGATCAAGGAACCCACAAGCCATTCGACAAAAGTAACGTGAAGTGTTACAATTGTCAAAAGCTTGGGCATTTCGCAAAGTATTGCCACGCGAAACGAAGAGAAAATCGCGCGGATGAGGCGAAGTTTGCTAGGGAAGAAACGAATGATGATAATACGCTTCTTGTGATGATCATGGAAGAGAATTATGGCATGAGAAAAGGGCTGGACAGCAGTGGCAGCAGTGCAGACAATTCTGCAGAAACGCGTTCGGAGAAAAACGCAATGGTAACGGTTCGAGATGGAATTCAAAGTAGCGATGAGTGGTACTTGGATTCTGGTTGTTCGACTCATATGACGGGAAGAAAGGATTGGTTTGTCAAGATCAATCAAGCCACGAAGAATAAAGTGAGATTTGCCGATGATACGACGTTATCCGCCGATGGCGTTGGAGATGTCTTGATCGTGAAGAAAGATGGTGGTCGTTCATTGATCAAGGATGTGCTGTACATTCCAGGAATCAAATGTAATCTCTTGAGCATTGGCCAACTACTCGAGAAAGATTACATTATTCGCATGGAAAACAAGGTATTGCGCGTTTTGGACCGAAAGGGAGTTTTGGTACTTAAAGCACCGATGGCTGCCAATCGAACTTTCAAGATAGCATTGAAAGTAATGGAGCATCGATGTTTAGCTACAGCGGCAAGTCGTGAGGAGTGGTTGCGGCATTACCGTCTTGGTCATCTCAATTTTCGAGACCTCGACGCGTTGCATAGACATGGTATGGTGACCGGGCTGCCAAGAATCGTGGTTCCAGCTGAGTTGTGTGTTGAATGTGTTCAAGGGAAGCAACACAAGAGTGTTTTCAGCAAGGATACAGGTCATAGGACCAAGCATCTTCTTGAGGTGGTGTATTCGGACGTGTGTGGGCCAATGCAAGTAAATTCGTATGGAGGTAACCACTACTTTGTCACGTTTATTGATGATTTCAGTAGGAAGCTATGGATTTATCTAATCAAGAGGAAGGATGAGGTGTTTGATATGTTCAAACGATTTAAATCCATGGTTGAGCGACAAAGTAGTCACAAACTCAAAATTCTCAAAACCGATGGAGGAGGAGAATTTACTTCGAGGGAATTTGGGAGTTATTGTGACGATGAGGGTATTGTGCGTGAGGTTGTACCACCCTATACGCCTCAGCAAAATGGTGTTGCCGAGAGAAAAAATCGGACGATTATGAACATGGTGCGTAGCATGTTGAAAGCGAAAAATCTTCCGAAAGAGTTGTGGGGAGAAGCTGTTTCTACAGCTGCCTATTTGATAAACAGGTGTCCTACAAAGAAGCTGGACAAGGTTACTCCAGAAGAGGTATGGTGTGGACACAAGCCAAGTTTGAGTCACTTGCGTGTTTTCGGTTCGGTAGCGTTTCGACATATTCCGGGTCAGATTCGAAAGAAATTAGATGACAAGGGTGAAATGATGCTACTGGTTGGTTATCATCCTACCGGAGGCTACAAGCTGTTTGATATGAGTAACAAGAAGATTGTGATAAGTCGAGATGTGATCGTGGACGAGTTTCGGCAGTTTGACAGTAGAAAATTTGCCATACCAGTTCAGGAAATCGATTTGCCTCAAGATGAAATCGATTTTATGCAGGAAAATCAGCATTCTGGAGCTGCTGGAACTGGTTCTGGTGAGGTTGAAATCGATTTGCCTCAAGGTGAAATCGATTTCATGCAGGAAAATTTGAATTCTCAGCCTGCTGAAGGTACTGTACAGCAACCTTTTGTAACCGAAACAGGTGAATCAAGTAGACGACCAACAAGGCAAAGAGGATTGCCTCAAAGACTCCGTGATTGTGAATTATTCCGAGATAGCGAGATCAACAATGAGGGTGATCTTATTCACTTCGCTCTAATGGCCGAATCCGAACCGGTGAATACGGAGGAGGCATTAAGCGATCCAAAGTGGATGTGTGCGATGAAAGAAGAACTGAATTCGATTGAGAAGAACAGTACTTGGATGTTGGTTGATTTACCGAAAGGTAAAAAGGCGATAGGTGTGAAGTGGGTCTACAAAGTGAAAGCGAATCCGAAAGGCGAGATAATCAAGCATAAAGCTCGATTAGTAGCGAAGGGATTTTTGCAAAAGGAAGGGATAGACTTCGATGAAGTGTTTGCTCCAGTTGCAAGGCATGAAACCATTCGGTTAGTTGTTGCGATGGCAAATAACAACAGCTGGCCGTTGTATCAAATGGACGTCAAATCTGCGTTTTTGAATGGTCCACTTGATGAGGAGGTATATGTGAGACAGCCACCTGGTTTTGTGATCAAAAATCAAGAGGCAAAGGTCTATAAGTTGAGGAAGGCACTCTATGGTTTGAAACAAGCTCCAAGAGCTTGGAACAAACGCATAGATGGATTTCTTAGCGATGTTGGTTTCAAGAAATGCGTATCCGAACATGGAGTTTATGTGAAACCGGATGCAAGTGAGGGAGTAATCATTCTTTGTCTTTATGTGGACGATTTGTTGATTACCGGCAACTGTGAAAAGAACATTTCAAAGTTCAAAGGAGAGCTTACGAAGGAATTTGAAATGAGTGATCTTGGTATCATGAAATACTTCTTAGGCATAGAGTTCCAAAGGACAAAATTGGGACTGCTCATGCACCAAAGAAGGCATCCCATGGAAATTCTGAAGAGGTGTGATATGGAGCATTGCAATGCTGCCACAACACCAGCCGAGACACGATTACAGTTGTCCAAGAGTGAAGAAGAACAAGATGTGGATCCTACTCAATACCGGAGATTGATAGGATCATTGCGTTACTTGTGCAATATGCGGCCAGATTTGGCGTTTAGTGTCGGTATTGCGAGTAGATTCATGGAGAGGCTGAAGGTATCACACTTGACAGCAGTTAAGAGGATCCTTAGATATGTGAAAGGTACTCTTGGTTGTGGAATTTTGTTTCCGGCAAGCGACATGGGCAGAAGTTGTGAGTTACTCGGATACACCGATTCCAATTGGTGCGGAGATAAGGATGATCGAAAGTCTACGGCGGGGTATCTCTTTATGTTCGGTAAGGCACCAATCTCTTGGTGTTCGAAAAAGGAACCGGTTGCAGCCCTCTCTTCTTGCGAGGCCGAGTATATAGCAGCGTCGATGTGTGCATGCCAAGCTGTGTGGCTGGTGAATCTATGTAAGGAGTTGGACGGCAGTAGAAATGGGGCTGTTTTGCTACTTGTGGACAACATTTCAGCGATAAACCTTGCTAAGAATCCCATAGCACATGGGAGGAGCAAGCATATTGAAATGCGATTCCACTATTTGAGAGAATTGGTGAGCTCCGGACAGTTGCGTTTAGGGTACTGCAGAAGCGAAGAACAAGTCGCAGACTTGTTAACGAAAGGCGTGACAAGTGATGTGTTCAAGAGACTTGTGAAGAAGTTGAGCATGATGAGTGTGGAGCATTTGAATTAAGGTGGTGTATTGGAAGTCCTTAATAATTCAAATGTTTGATAGAAGCTTTAAAAAGCACTGCAGTGAAAACAGCTTATTGGATAAGTTGTTTTGGAAATAAGCTGTTTTTGCAATTCTGTTTTTTCTGTTATTCTTGGGCCTGTTTGTGGTTCCAATTTGTACCCTATAAATAGACATTGTATGTCATAGTTGAAAGGTTAATGCCATATGATTCAATTCTCTCAATCTTTCTCTATTTCTCTATCTCTCTCTATTCACATTATCATCTTCATCTTTCCCAAACACACTGTTTTTCACCACTCCATTTCTGGTTTTTTCCAACATTAATCACATGAATTTGATCTCCTTAGATAATAAAACACACTCGATTAAGCAAATGCAGTGATACATAATAAATGTTAGCCATAAAAAGCACATACAAAAAAATGATGGTTACCATTGCATCTTGAATGACCATTTCCATATGTAGCTGTCCACTTTTTTCTGTCACAGTCCAAAGATCTACAACCCTTATTGACATTTTCCATACATGTTTACTTGTCTGCAAATCCTTGATGAAAATCGGAGGCCTAGACATCTAAATGATTCACAAAGAGACAGAAGAAAGATTAACGATAACACGAGTTAGCAAACACACCATGAAATTTCAACATGATACTTCAACAGCATGAAAGCTGAGTGAGTTCGCATCCATGACAAAGACATAAAAGTGAAAATGTAGAAGTTTATTTTCACATCACTAAAAATACGCATTAAAAACATCACTAAAAGCGCAGGATAATATGAAACCATCAATGAGCAAATCGGTAAACATATGAACAAAACGTATTCGATCTCATAAACATTAAAACACATGAAACAGAAAAGAAAAAAAAGTAAAACATGAAATGTTAAAACACATGAAATAAAATAAACGCTAAAACACATGAAACTCTAAACATAAACAAAAGAACATATGAAATATATAAGCATATGAAATCTAAAACATAACATACATCACTTTGTTAACTCTTAAACACAAAATGTTAAACATTTATGAGATCCAGAAGCAAAAAAATGTCGTAAGTTGTTGTTGGAAATCCCCCAAAATCTATGAAGGAAAAGAAGAATTAAATTCTGCATAGTTTCTCTCTACCAACAAACGGTGGAAAATTTGTTATTCACTTTGCAACTACAAAATACTGTGAATTACAAGTGTTATGAATATTCTAATCACCTCATTACAAAATAAGGGTTACTCCCTCTATTTATAAATTTAGGTTAACTTGGACCTCAAGGCAAAGTCCAAAACTATAAAAGCCCAAAATAGCTAACACTACTAAAATAGACCTAAGTCGAAATCCTGTGTGAAGCAACATGTTTCGACACTTCAAAACACTACACAACTTAACACACTAGGTGGTTCGGCACTTCCTTACTCTGTCGAGCAACCTGTTTCGACACAAGGAATTACAATTCAACACACCACCTAATTCATTTATCTTTTACATTCATCATAGTTCTCAGTCTTTTGAGCACTTCGACCTGCACTCCCTTCTTCATGATGTCTGCAATCAGATTCTCAGTTCTACAGTGTTCCACATTCATCTTCCCATCTGCCACCTGCTCTCGAAGATAATGGAACCTTATTTCGATGTGCTTGCTTCGACCATGTGCTATCGGATTCTTCGCCAAATTGATAGCTGACATGCTGTCGATCTTCATGATAATTTCTCCATGACTCTTCGTTGTTATCTCTTCGACCAGATTCATCATCCACGTTGCTTGACATGCACAAAGAGAAACAACTATGTATTCTACTTCGCAGGACGATAATGCCACCACTGGCTCTTTACTCGAACTCCAAGCAACTGGTGCACCACCTAGCATAAACACATAGTCAACTGTGGAATTTCGATCCTCAACATCACTACACCAACTTGAGTCGGTGTATCCCACTAATTTGCATTTTTTTCCTTCATCAGCTGCAGGAAATAAAATGCCATACTCGAGAGTTCCTTTCAGATACCTTAGTATCCTCTTTGTCGCTGCTAGATGTGATACATTTGCCTTCCACATGTACCTACATTGTATGCTAAGTCAGGCCTTGTGTGAGAAAGGTATCGAAGTGACGCAATAAGTCTTCTGTATTGGGTTGGGTCGACATCATCTTCATTTGAATCTTTCGATAGTTGTAATTGGGGCTCAACTGGAGTCGGAGTTAGGTTTCAATCTTGCATCTCAAATCTCTTGAGAATTTCGCCTGCATACCTTCTTTGATGCATCATCAAATCTCTACCACTCTTGTAGAATTCGATGCCAAGAAAATATGGAATGTCACCCGGATCTGACATTTTGAATTCTTTATTGAGATCACCTTTGAAGTCTTTGATCTTCTTCTTGCAGCTACTTGTTATCAACAAGTCATCGACATAAAGGGATAGTATAAGCAATTCACTCTTGCTTCTTCTTACATATACTCCATGTTCAGATTTGCACTTCACAAATTCCTTCTCCCTTATAAAACCATCTATCTTCTTGTTCCAAGCTCTTGGAGCTTGTTTAAGTCCGTACAAGGCTTTATGCAGTCTGTACACCTTTCTTTCTTCGCCATGTTTCACAAACCCGACTAGTTGTACAACATAAACTTCTTCTTCTAAGGGACCATTAAGGAATGCACATTTCATATCCATCTGACACATCTGCCAGTTGTTCATGTTTACTAGACCAACAACTAACCTGATTGTTTCGATCCTAGCAACAGGTGCAAAAACTTCATTGAAATCGATTCCTTCTTTCTGAAGAAATCCTTTTGCCACAAGTCTCGCCTTGTGTTGAGTCACCTCTCCTTTGGGATTCAATTTCACCTTGTATACCCACTTCACATCGATTTCTTTCTTGTCTTCGGGCAATTCGACAAGTGACCAAGTGTTGTTGACTTCGATTGACTTCAGTTCTTCGTGCATTGCTTTCATCCACTTCGAATCTTTCAATGCCTCAGCTGCATTGACAGGTTCGACATCTGCGTAGAAAACATAATGTACGAGCTCACCTTCTTCATCGACCACATCATCTGATGTAATCACACATTCTTGTAACCTTGCAGGCATGTGTCTTGTTCTTTGAGGTCTTCTTCACCTCTGACTTCTTCTTCTCGAACTTCTCTTTCGACTTCACTAGCTAGTTCATCACAAAAGATTCTCACTGAGTCTTTCTTGACATTCTCAGTACAATCCCACTCCTTAAGCTCATCTATGATCACGTCCCTACTTATCACCACTTGCTTATTCACTAGGTCGAACAACTTGTATCCTTCAGTCGAATGATATCCTATCAGGATCATCTGACTCGACTTGTCATCAAGTTTTCTTCTCAATTGATCTGGCACATGTCTATGTGATATAGATCCACACACCCTCAGATGACTCAAGCTAGGCTTGACACCAGACCAACATTCTTCTGGAGTGATTCCTTCTAGCTTCTTCGTCGGACATCTGTTCAGGATATATGTCGCAGTCGACATAGCTTCTCCCCATAATTCTTTGGATATATACTTTCCTTTCAACATACTTCTAACCATATTCATAATGGTTCTATTCTTCCTCTCTACGACTCCATTCTACTGTGGAGTGTAGGGTGACACAACCTCATGCACAATCCTTTCTTTCATACATAATGCATCGAATTCTTTCGAAACATATTCTCCACCACCACCAGTTCTCAACACCTTGATCTTTCGACAGCTCTGTCTTTCGACCATAGATTTAAACTTCGAAAATACCTCGATCACTTCACTTTTCTTATGGATCAGGTAGACTACAATTTTCGACTGAAATCATCTATGAATGTAACAAAGTATTTGTTACCTCCAACCGAATCCACCTGGTGAGGACCACATACATCAGAGTATATGACTTCAAGAATTTTCTTCGACCTTCTTTCTGCATCCTTACTGAAGTTGTTCTTATATTGCTTCGCCTGCACGCATTCTTCACACACTTCGTTTGGAATGTCGATTTCTGGTAATCCTGAAACCATATTTCTTCTCTTCAAATCTCTGATGTCTTTGAAATTGAGATGGCCAAGTTTGTAATGCCATATCCATTCATCTCTGTTGGTTGCTATTGCAAGGCACTTATGCTCCATCACATTTAGTTCAATCTTGAAGGTTCCATTCTGAGACATTAGAGTCTTCAAGACCAACACTCCATTCGAGTCGAGAACTCTCATCATCTTGTCTTCGATTGACACCTTGTAGTTCTTTTCAACTAACTGCCCTATGCTGAGCAAATTGTTCTTCATGCCTGGTATGTACAACACATTTAAAATCACTGACCTTTTGTCATCTTTTCTCATAATCAGAACATCACCAACACCTTCAGCTGCTAGAGTGTTGTCATTTGAAAATTTCACCATGTTCTTCATTGAGGGCTTTATGTTGACAAACCAACCTTTTCTTCCAGACATGTGTGATGAGAATCCTGAGTCCAAGTACCACTGGACCTTAAATCTCTCTTATTCTTTTGTTGTAACCATCAACAACGTCTCTTCTTCTTCATGTTTCACTAGCTTTGCTTAAGTTTCTTGATTCTTCTGTTTTTCTGGACAATCACTAGAATAATGACCATACCTTTGACAATTGTAACACTAAATGTGACTCTTGTCTGGCTTTTGAAAACCACCTCTTCCTCTACCTGCAACACCCCCTCTTTGGTTTCCTTGGTTCCAGGGTTTTCTCTGATTCGACCAATTTCCTTCTTGTTGATTTTGACCAGTCAAATTATTGTAACCTCCTCTGCCTTTGTTTCCATTCCAGCTACCTTTGCCTTTCATTTCTTTTGCTGATTGAGCCTGCAAAGCCATATTACTCTTCGAATTTCCTGCAGCTCTTTCAACCATTCTTTTTTCATGAGATTCAAGTGTCCCTTGAAGCTCTTCCTTTGTCAGTTTTGACAAATCTTTCGACTCTTCTATGGCTACTACCACGTGGTCGAACTTTGGAGCCAACGACCTCAAGATCTTTCCAACAACATATCTTGATGTCAACACTTCTCCACATACCTTGATTTGATTCACTAGTTTCGTAACCTTGGTGAAGAAATCAGTTATGCTTTCATTGTCTTCCATCTGAAGCAATTCATACGTTCTTTTGTGAGTTTGTAACCTCACCTCTTTCACCTTCTCCGCGCCTCCAAACGTTTTCTCCAGAATTTCCCATGCTTCTTTTGTTGACTCTGCATCACTAACATTTTTAAAGTTATCTACATCAACACATTGATGGATTATAAAGAGAGCTTTATAATCTTTCTTCTTCAATTCTTTATGTGCAGCATTTTCTTGATCTACCGCGACTTCTGCAAGCTTTGCTACTCCTTCCTTCACAAGATCCCAAAGATCTTGATAACAGAACACAAACTTTATCTGCTTGCACCAAGTATCATAATTGTTGTTCTTGAGAATCGGAAGATTTGATGGAAAATTCTCGTTTGGATGATTCATTACCATGGTGATTTTCTTCCCACGAATCGAATAAACCAGAGCTCTGATACCAGATGTTGGAAATCCCCCAAAATCTATGGAGAATTTCAATCAATCTTGATGAAAAAGATTGTTATCACTCACACAATAGCAATGAAAAGAAAGAACAATGGATAAAGAAAGAGTGTATAGAACGATGAAGGAGAAGAAGAATTAAATTCTGCAGAGTTTCTCTCTGCCCACAAACTGTGTGTCGCATCCGCGAAAAACAACCGGTGGGCTGAAACAAAAATAACACATAGCCGCCACCGTGCGTTATTTATCCCAAAAGAGGGAAAGGAAACGCTCGAAGTAAACCTGGGAAAAGCATGGTCTCGCGACCAAAGAGAATGGGATCGGGAGTCGGTTACGCAAGGGGAAGGTATTAGCACCCCTCACGTCCGTCGTACTCGACGGGATCCAAGCTCAAAAGATAGAAAAAAGGTTGCTAAAACAAACATCACACACACACAGTAAAGACAACACAGGTGGAGGAAGAGGGGAGAGGGCTCGCTAGGATATCGCATCCTATGCCTACGTATCTCGTCTGGAACGAGAATCAGAGCTGCCGTAGTTCGGCTCACGCACGCCAAACAAAACACACAAACACAGGCAAACCTGGAACCCGAACGCCAATCGCTGGACTTACATCGGCTTCCGAACCAAACAAACACAATCAGGATACGGACAGTCAATCGCTGGTCTTACATCCATATCCCGACACACAAGAAGAAACAAACAACAACAAGTTACTAAGGAGTCAGGCACTCGAGCCTAGCAACTGTCAAGCAAACGCACACAAAAAGAAAAAAAGTGCCTGGAGAGACCTCGCACGGTCTCCTGCCTACGTACCTCATCTGGTATGAGGATCAGGGCGACGTAGTTCCCCTGAACGGGAAAGAAATTCTAACCAGATACAAAGGGAGACACACTACTAGGGAGCTGGACTCGAGCCTAGATGTTATCATGCATCATTGCCCTATGTTATGGTTTCTATCCTAACTTGCACAGGCAGCAAGCTAATCCTAAACAGGCAAAGCAAAGCATGCAAGCATAATCAAAACAAAGCAAACATTCGCAATTAGCACACACTATATCCAGACAAGGTGGGCTCAATCAAGGGTTAAGTTGCAAAAGCAACACAACTGTGTCAGGTGATGTTAGCTCTTAACCCTGACATTGAGAGTCAGGGTGAAGCCAGATGAAGTGGAAGTGAGGGGTGTGCCTCACAGCTCTTATCCCTGGCCAGGGAGAGCTTCAGACAAAGAAGTGTGGGTCCAGAAAGTGGGAACCCTTCTACACTTATGACACTGACTCAACTGATCTTGGGTTTATGTCCTCAAGGCATCAACATGTGATGTGAGCCAAGGGACGACTCAACAGAATAGCAGGAGGTGGACTACACACCTCTTGTATCTGCCAATTGCCTTAATCAAGGTCTTTTCCTGCTTGGGGACAAATATAAACAAGCACAAACATTGCCTCTTAAGGAGGACTTCAGACAGGTGCCTGGCCAAGTAACAGGCCAGGTCTTCCAGACTACATGGAGAAAAGAAATTCTACCTCAATTGGTTTATACAACCAAGCAGCAGCACAAAGCAAGTTCAAAGATGAACTGTTAGCGACTACAGTACCTGAAATCAATCTAATTCAGTCAGTATACCAATCACAAAGTCAAAACAGACAAGATAAGAATCAATAGTCAACACAATCAATCACATGTGCAAAGCACAATCAACTCAAGTGAGCCAAGCATCCTACAAAATAAACCAAGTTAGTTCATAACAATCAACCAAACTCAATCAACTTGCATTAATCTCCTTAAAGCATTTGCTTCTTAACCTGAAAAGCACATCCAAACGTGAGAAACAAGACCACTAGGACAAGCCTAGGGTCCAAAGGAGATGAAAAATTTAAAACAGCAAGTGAAAATTATCCAACATCAAGATAAAACAATTAAGAATCAAACCCAAGTGGTTCCACATTCATATCATTCATCATTATCATTTCATGAAAGAAAAGGCAACAAACATGCAATTTAGAACCTCAAAGGACCAAACAGAATGATCACAATCAAACCAATACCAAAACATTTCAATAAATCCTCAAAAAATTCATGATCAAACAGCATCCATAACATGTAAATCATACCAAATTTCAGCTCATTTGGATCAAAGGAAGCAAGTCAATGAAATTCATAAAGTCCAGACAAGTTCAAGCAAGCTCATACATGGCATCAAAACAAGCATCAACTTCAACCAATCATAAAACAGAGACATAACATGATAAATGAATGAGACCAAAGCCAAGATGCACTTAAAGATGTCTACAATACTCATGCCAAATTTCACATTCATCCAATTAATAACCAGAATTTCACAAATCAAATGGAAACATGTCTCATAAAAAGTCCACAAATGACTAAACAGCAAATAAAATCCCAATCAAATAGGAAATGCTTTCAAAAACTCCACAAAAATTCACATGTATTCTCAACATCCATATGTAATCTCATGCAAAAATCCAGCTCAATTCAAGTTCAATAAGCATAGAAAATAAAATCAAGAAGTTGCACAAAGCATGGCATGGCATAAAATGTAACACCTCCAAATATCATGTCATAACTCTCAATCCAGGAACTTAAAAATTACAAACCACATATCAAAATGACCAGGAACATGTCCAGAATATGCACAAAAAGTTTCATGAATTTCTAATGAAGCATCATCATTTTATGAAGGAAAGAGTGAGCATGGTGCACAAAAGACACATTCAAACAATCCCTAGCCAAATAATTTTTCCACACGTGCACAAAATTATTAAAAATCACCATAAAATCAAGCACATGATAAGGAACAAATCAAAAAAAGAATCATGAAATTTGGATTAATATTGAGTTAGATATGAATTTTTAATCATGGAAGAAAAATAAAAAATGTGAAATGATGCAAGGCATAACATGTGAACATGTGAGAATTAATTGGCAAGGCAAAATGTGGAAGTGGCGCCGGCCAGGATCGAAGCATGTTCAGTTTTGAACTGGAGCGCGCGCTAATAGGTTAATGCATGAACAGTACTATACATGAAGATCTAAATCACAATTCTGGAAATTTCAAGCATGCTCTTCGCGTGTTCTTACCAAAATCCAACATGAACAAATCTCAACCAAATTCAACAATCCTTATACCGTTGGAAAGATCTCACAAAGAACAACACGAATCCGGCCTTAACTAAACCTAATTCATGCTAACCAACTCGAATCGATCAAAAGAACATTTACATGTCAAACTTCAATTCCAGATTTCTCACTCAATACTCAACGAAATTCAACGATTCAAAGTTCATGCTACTCTACACTAGGAGATCTATCAAATCCATATCATAGTTTTGAGAATTAGCTCGATCGAATTCTAACCTTTTGGATGATGCAGGTCCTGGTTCGCGCGTTTCAAGGTCCAAAAGATGAAAACAGATGTTGATTGAAGCTTAGGAAGGTGATTGAAAGAGGTTTTGTAGCTCCAGCATGCTCCAGTTCCAAAATCCTTCAAGATGCCATGGATGATCAAGGTGATGACAGTCACGATTCTTCAAGTTATTGGTCACAATTTCCTTCAACAGTCCTCTATTACCATATGTAGGAGATGAATCACACGAGCACCAACACAAAAGATGATGAATCTTGATGAAAATGGTGAAAAAAGTGTGAAAAAGTTTGAAGAAAATTGAGAGAATTCTTTGTGATTTTCTGTTAGATCTGAGAAATGAGATTGTGATTATGTGAAACAGTTATGATTAATGCTTTATACCATGTGTTAATCCAATTCGTTAATCCAAATTAGCAAAATCCAAGTGAATTAGCAAAGTGCAATTTTCATGTGTTTTGGCCAAAATGTCCTTTTCTAATTCAGCCAATGTAACAGTGCCAATGCAGTTCAAGCAAGTCCAAAATGATGTTTATGATGTGTTGGAATTGGTTTGAAGTGCAAATGCCATGTATTTCTCAAAAACACTATTTTTCCCACCAAAATGCAAATTAGTCCACTTGAAAAATGCCATTTTGCTATGATGATTTTTGATGAAATGTGATGATGCATCATGAAAGTTCATGTCAAATTTGGTTTGTTCAAAAAAGAATCACCCAATTTGGCCTTTCCATTCAAAAGTTATGCCACTTTGAAAATCAACTTTTTCTGAAAATGATTTGATCATAACTTGCCAACCACACATGAGAAATGAGTGTTCTTGGACTTTTTGGAAAGGTGAGAGCAAGATCTACAACTTTCATGTTGAACAAAATTTCATTTGAAGCATTTTTGGACACGTAATTTTGAGGTGAAAAACTTTCCATTTTTGGCAATTTTCAATTACAAGTCACTTTCTATTTTTGGAAAGTTTTCATCTGACTTTATTTTCTTCATTCTTGATGTTTGAAATGTCAAATGAAACTTGTTTGGACATGAATGAAGTGTCTCTAACTCTCTCCCACCTCCAAATCCATCATTCAGGCACAGTTGACCACAGTTGACTTTTCTGACTGATAGATGAATCTGGCTATGCACTGATCAAGTTGAGCTTCAATCTCCTGATGAAATGGCTCAATGATGAAACCCTAACTTTCATAAGATCAATATAATCATGAAATGATCCCCATATCCATTGAAAACCCCATCTCCTCGCCAAGCCCTGACTGGCCCAATGCAGATGATTAGGGTTGACCAGTGGTCAAAACCCTAATCCCAAGGTATCTGATCAAGTAATGAATCTCTTGGTGATGACAAGACCATGATGATGTTGATGTACCCTTGCTACCAAGATCAAGCTCAATCCCCTTGAGGAATCAAGAAACCCTAATTTGAATCACACATCCTCAGATGGTTAATGATCAGTCCAATGAAACCCTAACTTGCATCTCAACCTCTTTATCTTCTGATCAAGACTTAGGAGGATGACTTGCTCAATGTAGCCACATGATATGCAATTATGCAATGCCTAATGACCTACAAAGGCTATGCAATATGTTAAGCTAGTCCCAAGAGAGGAGGGTAAATTTTGAGGTGTTACACTGTGGAAAACTTGTTATTCACTATGCAACTCATAATACTGTAAATTACAAGTGTTATGAATATTCTAATCACCTCATTACAAAATAAGGGTTACTCCCTCTATTTATATATTTAGGTTAACTTGGACCTCAAGTCAAAGCCCAAAACTATAAAAGCCCAAAATAGCTAACTCTACTAAAATAGGCCTAAGTCGAAATCCTATGTGAAGCAACATGCTTCGACACTTCGACACACTAACACAACTTAACATACTAGGTGGTTTGACACTTCATTACTATGTCGAGAAACCTGCTTCGACACAAGGAATTACAATTCAACAGTTGTGACATAATTTCATTCCGGCAAAGAATGGACATTTTGACATAGAGGAAGAAGGATATAGAAAGGTGAATGGAAATTTGAAATCAATAGATTATCACGTATAGGAAGACAAACATAGAGAGAACAATGAAAACTTCAAATAAACTCATACCTTGAGGTCAATGGAATGTTTGAAGGTTGCAAAGTTGGAAGCTTGCAAAGCTATGGTTTAAGTAGCAAGGAAAGTACAAAAGCTTTACTGATATGAAAAATTAGTGAATGAGAAAGAAGGGAAAAGATTAAGTTGAAGGAGGGATTTTGTAACCATGGAAGAACACGTGTCAGTCCAGGGTTAGCGGTTGGACTTAATATTAGATGGATTAATGAGTTACCATGTTGTCTAAATGACTTCATTAAACATGCATTATTAGATTTGTATTTTTCACTTTTATTAGGCTTGTACCCAAACATTCAATTCTCTTTGTTTATGGTTATGACAGGAGTGGGCATGCCTAGTTTCCTCCACATCCTAGTCAATACCTTTTTCGCTCTTCGACTCAAACTTTATTCCTTCATGGATCCAAGATATTATTCTCCTTTGATCTCGAATTTTTTGTACCCCTAGCAAGTGATACATTCTCCCTTGTGTAAAACCCCAATTTTGACCATAAGATCCCTCATGCAGTTTCATCATATGCATTAGCATTGAGATGATACCTTGGCATCCTCCTTACCCCTCTTTCATTGGGTTTTGTTTTGGGAGAAATCACCAAGAACCATGTAATTTTATCATACTTGCATATTATCATTTCACTAACCAAAATACCAAAAATATGTCTTTGTTATTTGCCTAACTCTTTTGAAGGAAGGGCATGATCACCATTGATCTATCAAGTTCACATCTAAGGTTTGAGACCCTCATAGCTAAGAGAACAACCAAGGAATGATCCACAATGTCTCTAAGCATCACATATGAGTCTCAATGATCTTTTCATGTTATTTTGATCAAGATTTCTTCAAGAGTTTGGAGTTGGTTTGCCTTGGAAATCCTAGTTTGTCTGGGTATCTTGAGTAACTTCTTCAATAAGCTTCCTCATCAATTGATCAAATTTCTCAAGGGGCACTTCAAAATTCATCATCTTATGCATATATGATCTACCATTAGCCTAAAAAGTCAAGATAATTTCAAGTTAGCAAGTTGGTTGAGGGTGGTTGGCCAGATGGATTCATCTGATCAAAACTAGGTCTCCCTAGACCCTATCTCCTACAATTTTCATCATATGAAAATGATTCCAAGAGAAATGTTACTCTAAATAACATTCCAAACAACTTTCATATTGAGGTCTAGAGCTAATTTTTCTTGGAATGTCATTTTCCATGTTGAAACATTATAGGCCATTTTGTCTAAACCCTAATTTGAAAGTCAACTTCCCAAGGCCATAACTTGCCCGATTTTTATGAGATGAAAGATTTTCAAGTTTAACAATCAAATTCAAGATGTCTACTTCAACTTTGATGTTTGTAGTGAGAGATAAATCAACTTTTATGAGCATGTGATATGAGGATACATTATAGGTCATTTTGGACCAATACCATTGAACAAATGATTTTCCTCAACTTAAAAAATGCATAACTCTTTCATTATAAATCCAAATGATGTAAAATTGGTGACCATTTTGAAGGTGTTTGAAATATCTACAACTTTATTGAAGGCACGTTTCTCATTTGACTTGACACTTAGAAAATTTTCCAACATGTTGAAATTTCCAAACTTCCACCTCAAACTTCACCATGATACAAGTTCCAAATGGAAAAGTGTTCAACATAAGAGTTATTCCTCTTGATCTAAGCTTTCCAAAGAGTCATAATTCATTCATCTTGGATCAAGTTTGCTAGGGTTGCGCATGGTGTTAACAAGCCTGCATCAATTGGCAAAATCAAAACTTCAAATGATCATTTCACATTGCCTTGCCAATCAAGCTTGATTCAGACCTCATTTAAGTTGGTTTTGGACCTTAGTGCATTGCTTCATGGGCCTGTACATGCCCATGCAAGCTTGAACATGACATTGCCAAATTTGGAAGAAATTACAAGTGTGCAAATAACACTTGAATTTGCTATAAATAGAGACCCTCTGAGTTCATTTCAAGGGATCCTTGCGCGCCAGATTTGCCTCCACTCTTCAAACCCTCACAATTCAAAGGAAAACCTGATAGTTTTCACTTGAAAATTGAGTTTGAATCTCACTGTTTAGAGATTCAAAAACTCCAGGATCCAAAGCTTCTTACCATTCCTAATCCACTTCTGCAAGCTATTGGAGCAAGATCAAACAAGAATTAAAGCAAGAGAGATCAAGTTCTGCACAACATTGAAGGTATTTTCCAGATTTTTTCTTCTCTTCGATTCTCACACCTAATTCTCATTAATTCCCTTGGATCTTTGGTTGTCTGAAGTCCTACCAATATAGGCAAGAAGATTGAGTTGCTTTGAGGTCAAATTGAAGCAACTCAGTTGACACACCTCAAAATTCAACTTCTCAAATCTTTCTATATATTTGGAGTTAGTTAAAATTGAGGTCAGATTCATGCTCTACGCCATTTTTTCTTTCAGATCATGTCCTCCTTTTTCATTTATGTCATGGTAATGATTGGACCAGTCCGGCCAAGGTCGCCTGAGAAGACGACCATGCGCTTTGCTCCGACAATGATGTGGCGTGGTCCTGAACCATTGATCCAGTTTAAAATGTTTTAATCACAAGTGTTGGTTTGGATGACCAGTTGTGTGGCGCGCTGACTAAGTTCCATCATGGAACGCGCGTTTGTGTCCACTTGATTTGCCACCTCAATTAATGAGGGAGATCAAGTGGTCCATGTTTTTTTGTATTTTATGATTTTTGTTTTATTCCTTTGATTTTCATTAATTCATATTAATTTTAATATTGATCCAAAAAATATGAGAGTTTCACCAAAAAAATTTAAATAAAATCTTCTTTCATATTTTGAATTAAAATTATTTTTTGGATCATTATTAATATTTTTTATGATTTAATTGATTTTGTGATTATTTTTAATTTTTTAAAAATAATTTTAAGTTTCCAAAATTCTGAATTTTTTTTCTCCAAGGTCCTTTGACCTTGTTTGACCTATGATAAATCTCATGCCCATTTCTTTGGTGTTTTGATGAGGTTTTAGGAAATTGACCAATCATATTTAATTTAATGCATTATTTTTAGTATTTTTTAAATTGAATAATTGCCAAATAATTGTGTTGAGCCATTTTGATTGACTTCGGAAGTTTGACTTGTGTTGTTGGGCATTGGTCAAGGTTGATTTGACTTTGCTAGGTTAAGATTATTAGATTTAGGGGATTGATGGAATGTACATTCCATCTCCCAAAATGAATGAATGATCTTAATTTGGTAAAAGTCCACCTTTGTCCAATTTGAATTTGATCTATCTTCCCTCCCTCTTCATCTCATTCCCCTTCTTTATGCATTCATGTCATGGATCTATGATATCTCTACATCCTAAGGCTAGTTGATTGCAAAATCAACATAAGTATGGATGAGATTATGCCACCACTTTTGCATTTTCTTTTTGTGTGTGTAGCGGGGTATTCGTTACCATTAGAGATATTGACTAAATCCAAGGTAAATCATACAAAGTCGAGTCGCCACCGCACTTCTATTTATCCAAAGGAATGGTTAGAAAGCGAACAAAAACCTAATAATTTTAACAAAAAACTAGCAAAAGAAACAGAGATCTGGGTAAGGGGGTTGGTTATGCAATGGGAAGGTGTTAGGCACCCAAAACATCCTAGGTACTCCTAGGGAGCCCTTTTCATACTTGTTGCAAAGGTTGTTTGTTTTGTGAAAATTTGTTTGTGCAAACATGATTGAAGAGATGAGAAGAGAATATACAAGTTATTTACATTTTGTGTTTGGATGGATAAACCCATTGCCTACGTACCATCTTAAAAAATATTAGGATCAAAACCTCGTAGTTCGGGGTAAAAAATCTCAAAAAACAAGTTGGTGAATTGATTGGTCCAAAAGCCTTAAGGTCTTTTGTTATCAAAGGGAGAAAACTCAACCAAACCACAAATCCACCATGTGAGGATAGCTTCAACATGCTAGTGAGGGGTTAACCCTATAATAAGCATGGAAGACTCATTGTCCATCACTAAGGATATAGGCGAGTATTACATCTACCACAAAGATAACTCAAACCTAATAGCTAAAGGTTATGGAAAATTTGATTAAGAAGTGGCCATTGGAACCACAAAAAGAAATTTGAATGGGTTATATTTACCAATTAGAAGTATGTACAAAATAGTCAAAGTTGACTTAAAGATTCAATTCAAGATAAGTATTGTGAAAAGAAAGTTTGAAAATCAAAAGCATAAGGCTTAGGTTTCTAATGTTTGAAAGCAAAGGTTAAATGTTTGCACAAAAGGTTTTGGCTTGGGTTAGAGTGGAGAGATGAAGAAGAAGGGCTAAGTCCTATGTAAAACAAAAAGAGTAGGGATGAAGAATCAAAACCACAAAAGGAGACCCTCTCTTGAGATCATATTGATGATCCAAGTAGCTCCCATCCTTTGGAATAAGCAACCACAAAGCATAAGCAATCAAAACAAGTCTCATAAGAGATCCTCAATGTGTCTTGTATCTTCCACTTTGGATGAACATGGTAATGGTCTTCCAATTAACCTCAAATGGAAACTCCTAGCACAAAAGCACACACATCAAAGATTCCATGAAGTAAAACAAGAATGGACAAGAGTGAGTTTAGAGATTTGGTTCTTCTAACCCATCTTCATCATTAAGATCCTTTTACTCCAATTTTGCATAAGGAAGGTCCTAGAATCTAAGTCCAATTCTCCATTTTTTTCATAGGGAAAGTCCTAGAAACTAAGTCCATTTCTTTGCATTTGGTCCACAACAAACAAAACGAAACACAAGCACAATAATATATACACAATTATGTGCTCAAGTGAGCAAAAGGCAAATGGCATTAACATAAACATGTGCTCAAGTGAGCAAAGAGAAAAGCAAATGGATAATATGTGCAAGAATAGTAAATTGCATAAAATAAATGTTAATTGTCAATAGTTAGTGTTAGTAGTTAGTGTGCCATAAGGCAAATTTAGCGCTATGTTAAGCAATTGTAATTGGACTCATGTAGAAGTCACAACTATCTGAGGCCGGTCAATAATAATGTAGGCAACAAACACAAGTTAGGAGTCTTGATTAGTGAACCAAGTCCCAAAAACTTGCCATGCCAAAAAAAGAAAATGAGAATTGATCTTGTATTGGTTTAAGCCTTTTGCATGATTTAGAAGACAACCTATCCTTAATGCAAAGCCATTCACTTGATCAATTGATCAAGATGAATTAGATTTGAATCAAGGAAGATTAAATCTCCCTAACCAATGCTAACTTATCAACCTTCAACTCATTGATCAAGAAGAAAAGAAATAGAAGAAGAAGAAGGAGAAGATGGATAAGAGAAATGGAAATGGCAAAATTAAAGTGCAATAAATGAAATACAATGTACCAATCCTCATATGTTGACCAATAACATTGAAAGTCAAGGTCAAACAATCAAAAACAGAAGTGAGATGAAGATTGGGAGTCAAGAAATGAATAAACTATTTTTGGCATTTTTTAATATTTAATTAAACTTGAATTAAAAATAAAATGGAAAGGTCAAACTTCAAAATTACTTCAAATCAACCTTGAAAAGTCCAAGTAATTTATCCTAAGTTCAACAAGGTCAAACAAAGTTTGACAAAAAATTTCAGCATTTTTAAAAGTCAGAAGCTATTTTTAATCAATTAAAAATGAATAAAAACAACCTAATTGAACTAAAATCTCAAATAAATCTCAAATCAATTCAAAAATTGATAAGAATATTTTTCATAGATCCATCATCATTCAAATAGGTTAGGAAAATATTTTTGTATTTTTTGAATATCAAAAACTATTTAAAATGAATTTAAAAAAACCAGAAAGGAGAAAATTCATGAAAAATATCAAATGACAAAATAAAAAATATTAAAAATCAGAAATAGAAACTAGAAATTATTTGGGAAATAATGCAATTGGTCCCATAATTTTTGGATTAAAAATGAAAGAGATATTGATTTTTGAAATAAAATGGATTTTAAGAAAATAAAATGGAATTAAAACAGAAAATAGAAATTGGAAAAAACGAGAGCCCTTGGATCTGAGCTCATTAATTGAGCTGGCAGATCCAAGGATCCAGAGGCGCGCGCTCATGGAACACCAAAGTCAATGCAATCACGTGGGAAATAAATAAAAGTCATAACAAGCAATGGTCAGGATTCGATCTGGGAAAAAGATCACAGGGCCAGGATTCAAACGTGAAACAGGCGGCCACCGGAGCCACCTTCTTCTCCGGTGAGCCTGCAGATTTCGGCCAAATTTGCAGGTCTTTAAACCTTAATGAAAATGCACGATCCTTATACCAAAATGAAGCTGGGGTGATGTATATCACCCCTGTAACCTTGAATCACACTCAAGATTCCTACAAATGGAGAAATCTGAGGTGGAAGATTCAGGTATGCAAGATGCAGATCAAGGAAAAGCAAAATTGAAGCTACCACTAGCTTGCCTCTCAAGTGAGGACTTCAGAAAACATTAGATCCAAGCAAAAAGGTCCATGGACGACGAGAATCGAAGAAAATACCAGTTGGAATGTAAACTTGAGTTCTGGTAATTTGAGCACGATGCCTTGCTTGCTTTGCTAAAACAGAAGTTCAATGAGATGAATGATGGAGGTTTAGAAGCATTAGATTTAAGAATTCAACCAGATTATGTTGAATTTTAGATCTGAAAAATTTGAGAGAAATGCAATTGCTTCTTTAGTGATGGCTATGGAAAGAATTCTGCAGCATTTCAGGTTGAATTAGGCGTGTGAAATGAATGGAATGAGGTCTCTATTTATAGAGGAAGTGGCAAGAAGCTTGTGATCAATCTGTGTGCATGGCATGTGAAGCTTCATTACATGGGCTTGCATGATCATGCACAAGGCCCAAAAACAATGCCAAATGAATTCTGAGCATCAGCCAAATGGAATTGGACGTGTGACTTGAAAGGCAATTGCTTATGTACCAAGATTTCAAGTGAATTCCTCAATTGTACCTAAACAATCATCTCTTCAAAAGTACCATTTGAAAATCCAAACATAGGCATATGGGTAATGGTTGGAAAGGTCTTTGTATAAGGAACAAATTTTATGTTGGACAAAAACTCATTTGAAGTGTGGAAATTTATGAAATTTGAGTTTAAAGTGCAAGGTGCAAGATATGTCAAGGCAAGGTTTCTAAAATTGGCCAACTTTCAAGCCCTTCTCTTTTGATGATGCAAGCCTCAAATGGAAAGACCTCCAACATCAAAGTTGTATATATTTTCAAGACAATCAAAATGGACTTAAATTTTGCATCATTTGGATTTTTTATGAAAGAGTTATGGGCACTTGAAGTTGGACTTTGTTTACTTTCAATGCATTTGGTCAAAAAGGACCTATAATGTCTTGCATTATCACATGCATTTCCTTTGAGATTTTGAAATTTTGTTCAACATAACATTTGAAGTAGACATCTTAATATTTCCAATGCATTTGATCCCACCTCAAAATCATAAAAAATGAATGAGTTATGTCCTTGGGAAGTTGACCCACAATTAGGGTTTCAGTCAAAATGACCTATAATGTATTGGAGTGGCAGATGGTCTTCCAAGCTTCAAATAAATTTTTTATGAACATTAAAGTTGTTCATATTTTCCTTAAGAACATTGTTTATTTTGGAACCATCTCCATTTTACCAACACATAAAAAGTTAGGTCTTAGTGCATTTCAAAATTGTCAGATGAATTGACTGATCACCTTCTCAAGTCCATGCCTCATATCTTGATGAATTGATGATTGAGGACACTCAAATAAGTTCAAATATACATGAAATGATGAATTAAAGAACT
Source organism: Lathyrus oleraceus (assembly GCF_024323335.1). Taxonomy (NCBI): domain Eukaryota; kingdom Viridiplantae; phylum Streptophyta; class Magnoliopsida; order Fabales; family Fabaceae; genus Lathyrus; species Lathyrus oleraceus. Next base: position 161,945,620 of record NC_066584.1, on the reverse strand, counting down.
TCCCTTGATTGTATTTGATCATGGGCTGAGGTTGCTTCATGAGCAAGGCATTGTGATGCACAGATGAATTAGGGTTTCTCTGAAGAACAAACCTTAAACCATTTGACTTGCTTTGATCAAAATGATGAATTGAGGTACTAGGGAGGCATATTTGATGGATGAGAGCTTTGGGAACCATTACCATGCTTGCTATCATCTCTTCTTGACCATGTCTTTGTACTAATGATCTCCTTGAAGCTTTGGACCTTGTGATTGCTCAAGCTACAAAACAAAAGATGTTAGTGACATATTTTTGTGCTTTTGGTTAGTAAAAAAAAATGAGAAAAGCAATGATATATAATTCAAACATGCTTGGTGATCTCAAACCATCTCACAGAAGGTCCCACCCAAAGGCAAAGGGAACCAAGATGCTAATGATCCTTGAGGCTATGCAAATGCAATGTTATGATGCCATGAGGGATCTTAGGGCAAAAATTGGGGTCTTACAGATGCCCCTATTTAAGGTCATTCTGATCGCTCGACTTCGTGAGTCGAATTTGGGGTACAAACTGCAAGTGCACAGTTCTATCGCGTAGTTTTAAAAGATATCGATCCCACAGGGACTTATGAATCGATATACCGTTATCTAAGGTTACTACGTAAAGCTAAGGTGAATAATGGTTGATTGTTTGGGGGGCGAAGCTAAAAACTAAACTAAGATCTAGATTAAATATTAATAAAGCGGATATCGGTATGCAGTTCGTCGTAATTAGGGACTCAATTCTTTGTCGGTTTCTTGGTTTTTAAAATAAATCGTTTCAGTTAACTTTATTGATTAAAGGTTTTATCTCAAACTCTCGCTCTGTTGAATAAACCATGATTTTATGTTAATGTAGCTGTCACTTATAATTAAGTCAAAAACCACTTTTTGAAAGTAATAAAGTTGCAGAAACTCTTTTTAAGAAAACACTGACCGTTTTAAACACCCTTATCTCAAACTCTCGCTCTGTTGACTTAGGTTATACAATTAAACCCGAATGCTTAACTCTCGTCCTCACATTCAATCTTTAAAAATACTTTTTGGAAAAGGTCAGAATTTAATTAACTCTAAAACTTGCTCTCGCCCTGATCTAGAATTAATGCCTAATTTACACTGTCCAGTTAAAACCTCAAACTCTCGCTCTATTGATTTTAACTTCTTTATGTCTTTTACTTTTGTAAAAAATCTTGTTATTAAACCTGTAAATTGAGACCGTAAAAAGATTGATTTTAATTTTAAGTTTAATTAGACCGACTTAGCCTTGATCCCTTATGTCGCTTACTTTACATACCGATATCTAGGCGAATTAGCCAGACATGCTAAACAAACAGAAATACATATCATGCATAAACAGACTCATCCCAGGAAGATAATATAAATAATTAATAAAACAAAGCATTAAATAATGATTAAAGAACCTGAATGCGTTAAACAATAGTCTTGAACACTCCACCACAAGCCGGTAGGATTTGTTCTTGGATTCTTCAATTAAACAATAAATTAAACCAAGGAAATAAAACTAGAATCTAACGTAAGGTTAGATCCGATAAAAAGTTACACAATAGTTTCCGGTGTAGAAACTATTATGCGAAAAATATCTAAATGCTAAAAAGGGAAAGGTAAATTGCAAGGGAAAAAGAATGTAGAACTTGCAAAAGAAATAAATAAATAAACAATGCTAAGTTGCTGGAAAAGAAAATTGCAGAAGCGTAAAAAGAAAGAAAATTGGAAAAGCTTCGGCAGTGTGAGCGTGGAAAAACCGAGGAACCCTTTTAGGTTTTTGAAGTAGCTATTTATATTGGTGTTGGTAACTGCTTTTCGTTTCCCAAGGGTCTTCAACGTGGCTAAATGCATGGCGTGGATATAGGACACAAACTCCTCAACATCTCTTCAAGTCTTCTGAGGGCGTTACTTGCGCCAAAAAGATAGTGGAATGGTGTGACGCTCGTTACACCATGTGTGACGTCCGTCACAAGGCTGTTTTGTGTGACGCTCGTCACGCCCCCTGTGACGTCCGTCACAGGCACAACATTGGTTTCTTGTGCGCTTTGGGCTGGGCTTTGGCCTTTGGTTCTTTTTCTCTCCTTTTTGCACCTCCTTTTCTTCCATTTTTCACTTTTGCTTCAAAATGGATACCTGACATAAATAGAAAGGAAATACCGCATAATATCTGATAAAATGAGATAAATTAAAGTAAATGATAATATAATCTAATTGAATTAAGTCCTAAAATGTGATATAATTTCATGTTATCAAACTCCCCCATACTTAGATCTTTGCTTGTCCTCAAGCAAAATACAGTATAGAAATCGTTTTAAAATTTTAGCCAGATGAAATTTCAAAACACACATCAATTCGTAATAGGTTGCAAGTGGATTTTGTTTAGAAGCAACTTGAGTTAAATCTTGATATCAACAACTACCGTCACAACCTAGACAACCCTGCCTTGTGCAAATCAGTTCAAGTACCCTATTATAGCTATCCTAGTTCCCTTACTCTTATTTCAACCGTTTTCATTCTAGCGAAATCACATTAAGCCCTTTATCTTTTCGCGCACATAGTGGAGTAACCGGTTAGTGATTATGATCCCCCTTTTTGCTAGAAGTTCTGGTACATAAGTCGGATAACTTCGTTATTCAGTCCAATGCAAATTGCGGGGGATCGGACCGTAGTCCGCCCTACCAAGTTCAGTACCAGATACCTACTGAACCAACTCATAATGGATCTTTCATATTATGCTTTTTGTATGATCTGCAACCTTTAGATTAAATGATCTGGTAAGGATCACCTAATTTAATATTCGTATATTTTATGTTACTTTGGGGATCATTCACTTATATTCATCGGCTCTCCACGTAGTTTGCTATTAAGATGGTGCTGACTTCTCGTATAAACTACTCGGGGTTACTATAAAACTTAAAAGTTCAAGGGATTGGTATAATAGGTACTTATCCTGATCTAACATGTTGAGGTTCGTTTAGAGTGTTTGGCGGTAGTAGTCTTTGTCTTGATTCGACTCAAGATCGATAAGATGAGCGACCTTTATACTTACTGAGTGTGTTGAATTTTTGTTATGGCTCAAGAAAATTGAGGGGAATAGATAATAGGAGTTTTCACACTCGGGACTTAACTTAAATTTTTTTTTTTTTTTTTGATTAAAAGGGAAATAACATTAAAAGGAAAAGTACATACTTGAAAAATGGAAATAAGAAGAACACGGTTTCCCCCACATACTTAAATTAAACATTGTCCCCAATGTTTTAAGGAAATGAAATACAATATGGAAAGGAAAAAGAAACTACAACTAAGGTTGTCTTCCGCCTCTGGTTCTTGGACCTGGTGATCTCGGACGTAAGTCTAAGTTGTCGAACCTGCTGAACAACTCAGTAAACCGCTGGTCGGTTATGGCATTCCTAGCATCCTGTTGCTGTTGCATTTGACGCATCATCTGCAGCATCTCGACATTCTGTGCCTGCATACCATCGATAGCATCCATAATGTCGTCGTTGGTTGCAGGCCTTCTTCGTCGACGACGTTGGGAGGATGGGCCAGTTGCATTACTGGAAGGGTTGAGCGGGACTGACTGTTGTGTAGGCGGATGATCACCTTGTTCCATTGCTTCAAACTCATTTGTTTGCGGGTTTGTTTGTGAAGGCTCGGTGGCTTCGGGAGCGTTTAGATCATAGAGGTGGCGGTCGGGGTTTGTGACATCAGTTAGGGCGATATTTGGTAGAACAACACTTGGGACTGCCTGGTTGTTCACCATAAGATAATATCCTCCGCCTACTCTGTTCTTAATCAGGCGGCTGGATCGACAGTAGCTGATATCCATAGATAGGGGAGGTAGAGATTCTAAAGTTTGGAGTTTATCCCCTAGGTTTAGGCCAAGTGCTATGGTGGTGATTAATCCACCAATTATAAAAGGTTGCCGGCCTCTAGCACATAAGGTGCGGATATGATGAAAGAGAAATGAGGCGGCGTTTACCTGAGTATCTGGTTCGAAGACGCATTGGAGGAAGAATAGTTCCTTTGAGTTGACCTTGCTGTTGTTTGGTCTTCCAAAAATTGTGTTTTGCAAGATGCGGATAAAGTACCGGATAGTGGGGTTATGTATATGGGAGAGAAGGAGCTCTTCCCAGTTGTAGGTATCTATACCGGAAATTTTCTTAAAAAGGCCGAAAACGCCAACTGTGTTCCAGTTTGAGTTTGGAGGGATTCTGGGGTGTAGCAGACCTTCTATGGGAAATTGTAGCATGGTACTCAATTGGTTTTGGGTTAAGGAGTACTCGGTGTTGAACATACGGAAGGTTGCGGTACCGGTTAAAAATTCGTCTTCACCGGCGGGAGTGGTGTAGTCGTATGAACTTAAGAATTCTAAGGTTAGGGATGGGTAGGTGGGTTGATTATGAGTGCAAAGGAAGGTTAGGTTGGCTGACGGAGCATCCATTCGATACCTTGGAGTAAGCCTAATTGTTGTAAACAAGTTAAATCGGGGTACCTGGTGGAAACGACGCCTCGCTGTTGGAAACGCTCGAATTGCTCCCTTTGATAATTTTCATCTTCGGATCGGAAGATGATATTTCCAAAATTCTGATTTCCCGCCATTGTGATGAATGAATCTTGAGGGGGTGATTTGGAAAGAAAAGAAATGTATTGGATAGGAGACAATGATTTGTGGTGAATGAAGGAAGGTTTGATGGGTATTTATAGAAGAAGAATTTGGAAGTTGGAAAGAAGAAGTGGTTGAAAAGTAATTAAGTGTGGTTGAATGGAAATTAATGGGGAAGGTAAAAAATAAAAATGTGTAACGTTCGTCTCCAACGGCTCCTTAACGTTCACTAGTCTGAAGGGTGTTACGCTCGTCACAGAAGTGTGACGTTCGTAATAGGCACTTGGTGTGCCGTCCGTTATGGATTTGTGTGACGCTCGTCACACATTCCATTTTGGCAAGGCTTCAGTAGCGTGGATTTTATTTTTGTTATTTATTTTGTTTTGTTTTGCTTATGATTGGTTTATTCTGCAATTTAATTTATTGTGCACGCTTAATCTGCTTTGTATAATAATAATTCATAGGTAGCAACAGTAGAGCATAATAGCTATTGCATAATAAAATTAAATAAACAACTTCAATAAAATGATCATAATGTATTACAGGAAAGGAAAACAATGAAATGAAAGAGAAATAAATGTGAACATGAATTTAAATAACATTAATGAATAATCTAACTTAAGACTAAATAACTTAGAAAAAAAACTAAATAAGAAAATAATTGTGGGTTGTCTCCCACTAAGCGCTTTGTTTAAATGTCGCAAGCTCGACAAAGAAACTGTTAAGTATAATCTGTAGGTCCTGGGGGCATTTCGTCTAAGTGTAGGATTTGCGAATCTCCATTGGTTTCCGCATAATGATAGTGTTTTAGACGTTGCCCGTTTACGGTAAACGGTTCTGTGGATTTGCCTTTGATTTCTATTGCTCCACTGGGGAAGATGTTAGTGATATGAAAAGGTCCTGACCATCTGGATCGGAGTTTTCCCGGGAATAACTTTAGTCTAGAGTTAAATAAAAGGACTGCGTCGCCTTGCTTGAAGATTTTCCTTGATATACGCTTGTCATGCCATTGTTTTGTTCTTTCTTTATAGATTCTGGCATTTTCATAGGCGTCTCTTCTGAGTTCTTCTAATTCGTTTATGTCAAGGATTCTCTTTTCACCGGCGGCTTTATAGTTTAGATTCAGATTTCTAATAGCCCAATAGGCTTTATGTTCTAATTCTACCGGGAGGTGACAAGATTTTCCATAAATGAGCTTAAATGGGGTCGTCCCTATGGGGGTTTTATAAGCAGTTCGGTATGCCCACAAAGCTTCTGGTAATTTTAATGACCAATCTTTCCTTGAAGTGGCGACCGTTTTTTCTAGTATTTGCTTGATTTCTCTGTTAGATACTTCCACTTGTCCACTGGTCTGAGGGTGGTAAGGTGTCGTTATCCTATGTCTCACTCCATATTTAAATAATAATTTTTCGAGTACCTTGGATATAAAGTGCGATCCACCATCACTGACTACTATTCTTGGGATGCCAAATCTCAGAAATATTATATTCTTAAAGAGCCTAGTTACTACTCGGGTGTCGTTTGTTGGGGATGCTACAGCTTCGATCCATTTTGATACGTAGTCAACTGCCACGAGTATGTATTTGTTACCGAAAGAGGATGGAAAAGGTCCCATGAAGTCTATTCCCCACACGTCGAAGATCTCTACTTCCAAAATACCTTTTTGTGGCATCTCGTCACGTCTAGATATGTTTCCCGTGCGTTGACATCTGTCACATTCCTTAATAGCCGCATGTACGTCCTTCCATATAGTTGGCCAATAAAAGCCGGCTTGTAGGATTTTAGAGCAGGTCTTGGATGTACTTGTGTGTCCACCATAAGGAGCGGAGTGGCAGTGTTGGATTATATTTTCTACCTCTTCTTCGGGTATACATCGACGGAAAATACCATCGGGGCCTCTTTTGAAAAGTAAGGTATCATCCCAGTAATAGTGTTTTATGTCGTAGAAGAATCGTTTCTTCTGCTGGTAAGATAAAGTAGGTGGAACTATTCCGGCAGCTAAATAATTGACGAGATCAGCGTACCATGGTGTGGCAGATATAGCTAAGGTGGTTTCTACTTGCATGTCGGAGTTGTTCTCTTCCAAAGTAGCTATAAGTTTGTCATACGAGAAATCATCATTAATTGATGTTCTTTCCGGTTCAAGGTTCTCAAGTCTAGAGAGGTGGTCTGCTACTACGTTTTCAGTTCCTTTCTTGTCCTTGATTTCTAAGTCGAATTCTTGTAGCAACAAGATCCATCTTAGGAGTCTAGGTTTAGCATCCTTTTTTGTTAAAAGGCACTTGATAGCAGCGTGATCAGTGTAAACTATTATTTTAGCTCCAACCAAGTAAGAACGAAATTTATCTAGCGCAAATACCACTGCTAGGAGTTCTTTCTCGGTAGTGGCGTAATTCATTTGCGCTTCATCCAGGGTTCTGCTTGCGTAATATATAACGTGAAGCTTTTTATCCTGGCATTGTCCTAACACAGCACCTACAGCATAATCGCTAGCATCGCACATTATTTCGAATGGTTCATTCCAGTCTGGTGTCTGCATTATGGGTGCGGAGATCAATGCTTGCTTAAGCGTTTGAAATGCTTTTAAACAGTTATCGTCGAATATGAATTCGGCATCTTTCATCAACAGTCCGGTTAAAGGTTTAGTTATCTTAGAGAAGTCTTTGATGAATCGTCGGTAAAAACCAGCGTGTCCTAAAAAACTTCGTACTTCTCTCACGGTTCTTGGGGGTTGAAGATTTTCGATTACCTCTATTTTGGCTTTGTCTACTTCAATTCCTCTGTTCGAGATGATGTGTCCTAAAACAATTCCTTCTTGTACCATAAAGTGGCACTTTTCCCAATTAAGTACTAAGTTTACTTTTACACATCACTCAAGAACTCTTTCCAGGTTTTCAAGGCATTCTTCGAAACTTTGTTCGTATACAGAAAAGTCATCCATAAATACTTCCATGATGTTTTCGAGAAAGTCGGCGAAAATTGCCATCATGCATCTTTGAAAGGTTGCAGGGGCATTACACAGACCAAACGGCATTCGTCTATAAGCGAAGGTACCAAAAGGGCACGTGAATGTCGTCTTTTCTTGGTCATCAGGGTGAATTGGTATTTGAAAGAAGCCTGAATAACCGTCTAGATAACAGAAATGTGAATGTTTTGCTAATCGTTCTAACATTTGGTCAATGAATGGTAAAGGGAAATGATCTTTTCGGGTTGCTTTGTTTAGTTTCCTATAATCAATGCACATTCTCCATCCTGATTCGATTTGTTTAGTTATAGTTTCCCCTTTTTCGTTTTCAATAACGGTTATGCCTCCTTTCTTAGGTACAACGTGCACAGGACTAACCCATTTGCTATCAGATATAGGATATATAATACCTGCTTCCAATAACTTGGTTATTTCCTTTTTTACTACCTCACTTAGGATCGGATTTAGTCTTCTCTGGTGTTCCCTAGAGGTTTTACAGTCTTCTTCTAACATGATGTGGTGCATACAAATAGAAGGACTTATTCCTTTAAGATCGGTGATGTGGTACCCTAGTGCGGTTGGATACTTCCTTAAGATATGTAAGAGTTTTTCTGTTTCGAGTCTCCCTAGTGTAGCACCTCAAATTTGCACCTACCATTATACATACATTTTCATATTAGGTCATAGCATATCATGATCCATTGCATAGCATTTGCATTGTTCCCAGTTGCCTCAAGTGCAAGCAATCAAGAATTAGGTCAAACTAATCTCCTGATCAGTCAACCAAGCAAGCAAAGGAATTTCTCATTGAATCAAGGCCTTGGGGTTTGCCCAACAAGTTCACATGACTTGGGGATCCATTTGAAGTATTTTGGTCAAGGATTGAAGGCTCAGAGGTCATCAGTTCATGCACAGACAGTCAAAAACCCTAAAAAAGGTCAACTGTCAGTCAAGGCAATGGATGGTGGTCATTCTTGTGGAATTTGGGCACCATGGTCAATAATCAAGAGTTCATACAACTTGGGACATCATTTGAAGTCAAGTCCTCAAGGAATTAGGGTTTGGAAGTCATCAGTCAATGCATAATCAGTCAGAAACCCTAAAAGTCAACTGTTGGTCAACTGTCCATTTAATCAGTGATTGGATGATTGGAATTGGTTTGTGAGAGTTCATTCATGTCCAAATAGTCATCATACATCATGCCAAACACCATCATGGAAGAATTTGAAGCCAGATCATGAATTTCCCAAAATGGAAACTGGGCCTGTAACTGAAACCTGCCATAAATGGAAAGTCTTGATCCTCAAACTTACATTGTGATACAAGCCTCAAATGAATTTTTGCCCAACATGAAAGTTGAAGATCTTGTTCTCCCATTTCCAAAAAGTCCTAGAACTCTCAATTCCCATGTGTGGTTGGCAAGTTATGATCGAATCGATTTCAGAAAATCTTGAACTTCAAAGGGGCATATCTCCCAAACCGTTTGGCCAATTTTGGTGGGGTTTTTTCCTACAAGTCACATTTGATCCCCTCTTTCCAAAAACATAAATTTCATGAGCCAAAACTTCACCAATCAAAATGGCATATTTTGACCTTTTTCATTTAAATGCAAGTTTGACCAAGAGTTGACTTTTTGATTTAAACATTTTTTCAACATTTGGCCATTTGGAACAGCTCATAAATATCATTTTAAGTGTGTTTGCAAGCTCAAATTATGCAGCACATGTGAATCATTGCTTAGTTGCTTGGAATTTGCAAAAAAGGACACTTTTCATCATGCTAAACCATGCTACTTCATACCATGCCATGTACCTCAAAAGGACAGCAGCATTATGCATCATTTGCTGTCATTTGAAGCCTCATTTGCAGCCTAAAAAACCAGTAAAAAAAGGCCATGCTTGCTTGCTTGATTTTGGAGAAAAAGTACACTTTGCAACCATACCTATCCATACCTTCATGAGCCATGCCTTGTACCTCTCAACAGAAGATTTATGATCATTTTTTCTGTCCATGGCACACACTAGAGGCAACCATACACAACAGAAATTCACTCATGCTCAAAACCACATTTTGGCCATTTTCCAAAAGCAGTCAAAAAACTTCCAAAAGGAACAAAACCTGGCCTTGATCAATACAATATTTTCCATCATTTTCTGTCTTGGTAAACCTTATTAGCAGCTGAAAAACACAGAACTTCACTCTCTCAAAAAACATTATCTTGCCTGCATTTTTCCAAGCTCTTCCAAAAAACCTCAAAGGCCACGACCTGGTTAGTATTGCTACATCATTCAAGCATCTTTATAAGTGCATTTCAGCTGCCATTCTCCAACCGGGAGGGCTGTTGTCGGACTGCTCTTTTCAAATATCATCCATGACAGTCCATGGTTTGAGCATTTTCCAGCATCCATGAACCAAGCCAACTCCACCATTCACCTCCTGGACACTTGCTGAGCAACTGTTTTGGCTAATTGTAACAAAACAACAGCTACATCACGACTGTCCCACAAATTAGGTGAGTTTTCGACCTCAACCTTTTCCAAAATCATGTAATACATTTTATAGATCTCTTCACCATAAACATGATGGGCTTTGAATCGAGACAAATGGTTAGGTATCAAGAGAGAAAAGTGGATTTTAAGTTTGATGGTCAAAGTTGTTTTTGTTTGTTTCTTCCGTTTTGAACTAAATTGATGAAAATAATTTTAGATTATTGATGTATATGCTTAGATGTACACATTGATATGTTTTTTCTTGGATTTGGAACAAAAAAAAATTTCAATTCATTTTTTTTCTGCTACTGTATGATGCTGCTGCTACTGTAAGGGCTTTTTTTTTCTATACTGTAATGTGTTTTCTGCATTGTAGCAATTGCCTTGCCTTGTTTCTAAATTAAATTCCAAAAGGCCTGGGGCGAGGGGGATTCGAACCCCAGACCCCTGCTGCAAATACCAAGTGTTTTACCACTGGGGCGCGATGCCAATTCAATTATTAAATGCCTTCTAAAATATATATTTAAAAAGGAGCGCTGCTACTGGGCGCGTTGACCGGGGCGTTGACCCCCCCCATTGTTTCTTTATTTATTCCATTAATCCATTTAATTTTCAATTTTTATTTCATTTAATCACTCAAACTTACAAAAATCATAACTTGTTCATTTTTAATCCAAATTTAATGGGATTTTTTGTGTTGTGTCCATCTTGATCTCTAGTTTTTTGTCATATATTTTCCAGAATTTTTTCATGGTCGAATTTTATATGGTGCTAGGGTTTGTGACATGTGACCAAATTTTGTACACTTTGCCAAATCAATTGTGAAATGATGAGAATGTATCCAATGGCTCCCAAATTTTTTGTTCTTAAACTAGACACACTCATGGTGATTTTGGTGTAGCGTTTGTGAATTTATCATTTGTAGTTTGTGAGATATGATTTTTTGAATTAGGGTGTGACAATTTGTGTCACACCATTGATGTCCAACTTCATGATTTTCATTACCATGCTTCTTGACCTCTAAATGGATTGAAATTTTGCATGAGCCTACTCTTGTATGTCTAGTTGACTTGTGAATTTTCTTGGATTTATTTGAACTATTTTCCTAATTGTTTGAGATTTTATCCCCTGCCTAGTCAATTGTTGACTTTGTGTGACACATGTTCCCACTTCATTTGTGAAATTCTCATACTTTATTAGATGGACATGAAATTTTGCATGAGATAACTAGACATCCTCATCTTTACCATGGTTTTGGTCCCATTCATTTATCATACACCATTCTTGACTTATGATTTTTCTAAGTTGATACATGTTTGGTTGACTTCTTTGAGTATGTTCAAAATTGCTTTGACTTTCTGATTTTCATTGACTGCCTTCCACTTGTCCAAATGAGATGAAATTTGACATGCATACCATGCTATGTGTTAGGATTGGTCATGATTTATTTGATGATTTTTGGAAAATGTTTAGATTGCTTTTTATGCAAGTCTTGCTGTTGACTTCTATGAGCTTCTGTTTGCCATACTTTGACCTAAATGGTTCATGAAATGATGATAGTGATGGATATGAATGCGAACCCAATTGAGTTTGTTTCTTGAATGTTTAAACTTGACTTTGATTGGATATCCCTTGCTGTTTTGACTTTCTCATTTATTTTTGACCCTAGGCTTGCCCTAGTGGTCCTGGTACTCACTTTTGAGCTTATGTTTTCAGGTTAAGCTACAAATGCTTCAAATAGATCATTACAATTTGATTGAGCTTGCTTGAATATCATTGTCTAACTTGTTTGTTTTGTAGGTGGCTTGGCTCACATGCCTTAAGCCTTGTGCCTTGCACATTCACTTGCTTGTGTTGACTGGTTGATGTCTGTTTCATTTTGATTTAACTCTGACTTGTATACTAACTGTGCTTGACTGATTTCAGGTACTTTAGTTGCTTTTAGTTCCTTGTGAACTTTTGCTTTGCTTTGCTTGTATAAGCAATTTGCATTGAGGTATGTCTCTTTGTCTTCATGTAGTCTGGAAGACCTGGCCTGTTACTTGGCCAGGCAACTGTCTGAAGTCCTCCTTAAGAGGCAATGTTTGTGACTGTTTACTTTTGTCCTTGCATAGAGTCAAAGACCTCCTAAGTGAAGAGGCAATTGGTGGAAGGTAGGGATATGCAATCTATCCCCCACTATTCAGTGTGTCATCTGCTTTGCTCACACCACTGTGTTGATGCATTGCAGATACAAACCCAAGATCTTGTGCAATTGCACAGTTGAGTCAGTTTTAAATGTGTAGAAGGGTTCCCACTTTCTGAACCCACACATTCTTGTCTTGAGCTCTCCCAGGCCAGGGACAAGAGCTGTGAGGTCTCATCCTCACTTCATCCTTTCATCTGCTTCACCTTAGCCCCTCAATGGCAAGGTTAAGAGCAACACTCACCCCATTCCAGAGGTTTGTTTGTTGAGGTTGATATGACCCCTTGACTAAAACCTAACCCTTGTTTGAGCCACTTGTTTGTGTATAGCGTGTACTATCTGTGCTTGTAGGATTGTTTGGCTTGCTTCCTGTGCAAGATAGGATTGTTTGACTTGCTTCCTGTGCAAGTCAGGATTAGTTTAGACTTGCTTCCTGTGCAAGTTAGGTTTTGCTTGGCTTGCTTCCTGTGCAAGTTAAGTGTGTGTGGCTTGCTTCCTGTGTGAGCCATACTTAGGATAGGTTGGCCCTTGTGCCATTTAGCTAGAAACCTTAACTTAGGGATGATTTTGCATGATAACATCTAGGCTCGAGTCGTAGTCTCCCTAGTGTTGTGTCTCCCTCTGTTATCTGGTTAGGCTAGTCCTTTATCCCTGCGTAGGGGAACTACATCGCCCTGATCTTCATACCAGATGAAGTATGTAGGCAGGAGATTGAGCTGATCTCTCCGGGCGCCTTTTCTTTCTTTTTGTGCGTGCTGTCTGACCTTTGCTAGGCTCGAGTCCTTGACTCCTTAGCATTTGCTGTCTGTCTTGTTTGTGTGTGTTTGACAGTTATAGGCTGAGTCCCCGACTCCCTATCTATCTGTTGTGTTGTTTTGGTTCGGATGCTGATGTAAGCCCAGCTATTGGCATTCAGGCTCCACGTTTGCCTCCTTGTGTGTGTTTTGGTTCGGATGCTGATGTAAGTCCAGTGATTGGCATTCAGGCTCCATGTTTGCCTCTGCCAGTGTTTGTTTATGTGCGTGTCAGCCGAGCTACGAATGCTCTGATTCTTCTCTCGTCCGAGAAGATACGTATGCATAGGATGCGATATCCTAGCGAGCATGTGTCGTTTCCCCAGTCCGAACTACTTCGACTCTGATGTCTATGCCTGATAGACTAAGTAGGCCCAGGATGCGACATCCTGCCGAGTTCAGTTTCAGTCAGTCTCTTGCGTTTCTTTCAGCCAGTGTGTGTGAGTGTGAGCAGTGTTTAGCAACCAATTTTCCTTTCTAGTGTGCGTGGATCCCGTAGAGTACTACGGATGCGTAGGGGTGCTAATACCTTCCCTTCGCATAACCGACTCCCGAACCCATTCTCTTTGGTCGCGAGACCATGTTCTTTCCCAGGTTTACTCTGAGCGTTTCCTTTCCCTCTTTTGGGATAAATAACGCACGGTGGCGGCTCTGTTGTTCTTGTTTTCCCGCCGGTTTTTCGCGCGATGCGACAGCTGGCGACTCTGCTGGGGATGTTAGAGAAGTTGACCTATGCTGGTCCATCTTCCCTGAGCGAGTCTCTCCTAGCGCTCTCTAGGTTAGGGTTTGGTTGCTTTGTGCTGTGTTTATTTATTGCATTCATTATTTACTGTTTGCATTCATTGTTTATTGTTTGCATTTATGTTTGCATTAATGTTTGCATTTATTCATCTGTTCACCTGGCTGGTTGTCTGTTTCTCTCTGTTGGGGTGGGAGTTCTATGAGGTAAAAGGCTCAATACCCAGGCTATGAGTGAAATCTAGGAAACCTAGGAATAGAGTGATTCATGGGAAGCGGGTGGTGTACGCCACTTAGCGGAACATTGATATCACGAGCAGTTCAGACTCTGATGGGGTATTATCGGTGCATACATCGGGTGTGCACAGGATGATATTCTTGAAAGGGTTGTTTATCCTGCGTTTCTCTTGACCTTACCTTGGCCTAGACTACACCCGTGAGTGGGGAAGGGTTATTCATTACAGGTACTGTTGGTGACTTATGGTTCTGTTGGTGACTTATGGTTCTGTTGGTGACTTTGGGTTCAGACAACAGTATATTCAGTTGACCTTGGGTTTTCAAGTTGGATTTGGGTTCTGAGTTTAGACCGAAGCTTCGACTTTGTGATCAGAGATGCACCGCCAGCCAGTTGTGTCTGCATCATGTGCATCATAGCATATTTATTTTCAAAAGAAACGCAAAAAAAAAATGAAAAAAAGAAAAAAAGAAAAAAAAGAAAAAAAAAAAAAAAACTAATCCCTGCATGCATATCATTTCTCAGGTACATTCCAGAGCTTGTTCACTGATAGAGATGGCAACAGTCCCAGAGTTGAAGCGGAAGACCTGTATCTACGTTTTTCACCGGGAGCCTTTAACGCCTCTGATTGAGTTGGGCAGTCTTGTGACCAGTGATCGTCTAGGGGGGTTCGTGAACCAGTATGGGGATATCCTGACAGTGTTGAAGACAGTAGTTGACCCGGTGCCGTTGCAGACACTTCTTCAGTTCTATGACCCGGAGCTTAGATGTTTCACGTTCCAAGATTACCAGTTAGCACCTACTCTCGAGGAGTATTCTATATTGTTGAGCATCCCGATTCAGCATCAGGTTCCTTTCTTGGACGTACCAAAGGAGGTTGACTTTAAGGTTGTTGCCAGAGCTCTCCGGTTGAGTGTTAAGGAAGTTTGTGATAATTGGAAGCCCAGTGGGGGAGTCGTGGGTCTGCCGTTGAAGTTTCTTCTGAGAATAGCCAGAGTTGAAGCAGAAAAGGGGAATTGGGAAGTTTTTCACGCACAGCTAGCTGCCATGATCTATGGGATCATCCTATTTCCCAGTATGCCAAATTTCATTGACTTCACTGCTATCAGCATTTTCATCAGAGGGAATCCAATCCCTACTCTTCTAGCTGATACTTACTATGCCATCCACAGTAGGCATGGTAGGGGTGGAGCCATCAGGTGCTGTCTACCTCTCCTATTCAAATGGTTCATGTCTCTTCTGCCAGCCAGTGGACCGTTTGTGGATACCCAGAGCACTCTGAAGTGGACTCAGAGGATCATGTCGCTCACATCTTATGACATCAGATGGCAATCTTACCGGATGAATGTGAAGAATGTTATTATGAGCTGTGGAGAATTCCGGAATGTGCCACTCGTGGGGACCAAGGGTTGTATAAATTATAATCCAGTTCTTTCTCTTCGCCAGTTAGGTTTTGTTATGAGTAGAAGACCACGTGAAGCTGAGATAGCCGAGAGTGTGTACTTTGAGAAGAAGGATGACCCTGTTAGGTTGGAGCAGATTGGGAGAGCTTGGAAGTCCATTGGTGTTAGAGATGGATCCGTCTTAGGGAAGAAGTTTGCCATAGCCATGCCCGATTACACTGATTGGGTCAAGAAGAGAGTGGAAACTTTGTTGTTACCCTATGATAGGATGGAGCCGTTGCAGGAGCAACCACCTTTGATCCTTGCTGATAGTGTGTCTGCTGAACACTATAAGCAAGCCCTAATGGAGAGTCGTCGTCTGAGAGAGAAGGAGCAAGACACTCAAATGGAGTTGTATAAAGCTCAGGCTGATAGGTTGCACATGGCCCATCAACTCAGAGGAGTGCGAGAAGAAGATGCTAGCAGACTGAGAAGCAAGAAGAGATCCTACGAGGGGGTGGAGAGCATGTTAGATGCAGAACACCGGGAGTGCTTGAGGCTGCAGAGGGTTGAGGCCAGCTATCAGAAAAAGATTAGAGACTTGGAGAAGCAACTCAGAGATAAAGACGCTCAGTTGAAGAAGGAGATGGAGTTGAGACAGAAATCAGAGAACCACCTTGGAGGAGAAGTCTTGGAGCTGAGAAGACAGTTGAAAGAGAAGATCACTCCTTTACCAGATTGTTCAGAATGCTCGCTGTTGATAGACCAGTGCCATTACCTGAAGACCCTCATTCCGGAAGACCGTCTGTCTTAGTTTGTATCTCTGATTGTATTTTGTTGAGAATCACCTCCAGGCTTGTTGGATGGGATTCATTTGCGTGTAAGCCATCTCTTGGATCTTTTTTGTTGAGAATCACCTCCAGGCTTGTTGGATGGGATTCTTTTTCTTTGTACGTTGTTTATTCAGATATTCTGTTGACATTGGTTGTATGCCTTTTTACCCTTATGTATGTATAAGGATGTCAGCATTTCCTTGTATCTGTTTTGCTCTCTTGTTGCTGCAGGTTGCCATCTTTTCAGGATGGGTCAGGCTCTTTGAATGCCTGAGAAATGAGCATATCATGTGCATCATACGCATCATTAGCATCATACTCATATCATTTTGCATAACAGGTGTTCTTGATCGTGACTTCTCACTCTTGGTTCCTGTTCAGGCAGGATAGCTGATCAACGTCCGCACCGCTACTCAACAAGACTGAATCAACAGAGAAGTATGGATCAATTTCAAGCTGAGTTGGCTGAGATGAAGGCAAGCATGGCCCAGTTTATGAATATGATGCAAGGGGTTGCGCAAGGTCAAGAAGAACTTCGAGCTATGGTTCAGAGACAAGAGGCTGCAAATCCACCGATCAACCATGCTCCGCCAGAGGGAGGCCCGGTCAATGATAACAATGTTGCTACTGCTGTACCCGTCAACAACTATGCTGTAGGTGATGAATTGGGGGGTATTCGAATCAACGGTCAACCTATTGTTCCAGAGGCCGCTAATGCCAGAGTAGTCCGTGCTCCGGCCCGCAATCCTGTTCCGATTGTTGACAGATAAGAGGATTTGTTCTCTCTGCTCAGTGAAGACGAAGACGTTCTGGGAAGGGTTAATGAAAGAGATCGTAAAGTTGAAGCTCTTGCTGAGAAGATCCGTGCTATGGAAAGTCAGAACTCTCTCGGTTTTGATGTTACTAATATGGGGTTGGTTGAAGGCTTGAGAATCCCTCACAAGTTCAAAGCACCGTCCTTCGACAAATACAACGGTACTTCTTGCCCTCGCACCCATGTGCAGGCTTATTATCGAAAGATCTCGGCGTATACTGATGATGAAAAGATGTGGATGTATTTTTTCCAAGATAGTCTATCTGGGGCTTCTTTGGACTGGTACATGGAATTGAAGAGAGATTCTGTCCGCTGCTGGAGGGATCTGGGTGAGGCCTTTTTGAGGCAATACAAACACAACATGGACATGGCACCGAGCCGGACTCAGCTGCAGAGTCTTTGTCAGAAATCCAATGAAAGCTTCAAGGAGTATGCCCAGAGGTGGCGTGAACTGGCTGCTAGAGTTCAACCCCCTATGCTGGAGAGGGAGTTGACAGACATGTTTATTGGTACTCTTCAAGGTGTGTTTATGGACCGGATGGGGAGTTGCCCGTTCGGTAGTTTTTCTGATGTTGTCATTTGTGGAGAAAGGACTGAGAGTCTAATCAAAGCTGGTAGGATCCATGATGCTGGTTCCTCGTCTTCATTAAAGAAACCCTTCTCTGGGGCACCTCGCCGTAGAGAAGGAGAGACCAATGCTGTACAGCACAGAGGGAGTGTGTACAGGACAAATGCTAACAGAGATCAATATCGTCCAGTAGCTGCAGTGACTATTCCGGCACCTCAACCTCGTCAACAACAACAACAAAGAGTTCAACAACCGCAACAACAACAACAACAACAGCAACGTCCTTATCAACCCAGGCAGAAATTGCAGGCTGATAGAAGATTTGATCCCCTGCCTATGTCGTACGCCGAACTGCTGCCCGAACTACTCAAGTTGGGGATGATTGAGTTGCGTACAATGGCTCCGCCTACAGTGCTACCTCCTGGTTATGATGCAAACGCCCGTTGTGACTTTCACTCTGGGGCACCAGGCCACCATACTGAGAAGTGTCGAGCCCTCCAGCACAAGGTCCAAGATTTAATTGATGCCAAGGCGATCAACTTCGCTCCTGTGCCTAATGTCGTAAACAACCCTATGCCTCAGCATGGTGGGCATAGAGTGAACAATATTGAGGGGAAAGAAGCTGAAGATCTGGTTGTTAATGTTGATGATGTTCAGACTTCTCTGCTAGTTGTGAAGTGCCGTCTGCTGAAGGGGGGTGTCTACCCGGGCTGTGATGAAAATTGTTTGGGCTGTGCAGAATCTGAGAATGGTTGCGACCAGTTGAGAACCGGTATCCAGGGTATGATGGATGAGGGTTGTTTGCAATTCAGTAGGGCTGTAAAAGATCGTGGAACAGCGTCAACTATCACCATTTACTTTAAACCGTCTGAAGAACGTGGACAAAGGGTCGTTAGTGCGCCTGCAACGAATGGTACCCCAGTTACCTTTCCCGTGCCTGTAACCATCAGTGTTCCAACTACTATCGTTGCGCCTGGAAGGAGGGTTGTTGAGAATAGTAAAGCCGTGCCGTGGAAGTATGATAATGCTCACCGCAATTACAGAAGGGCTGAAAGTCAGACGAAACCAGTGAGTCAAACTCCAGTGACAATTGGTCTACCGAATAGAGTTCCTGCAACTGTTGGTCCGGCTGTGGACAATGTAGGGGGTCCAGGAGGTTTTACCAGAAGCGGTCGTCTGTTCGCACCACAGCCTTTGAGGGACAATAATGCTGAAGCTCTCGCCAAAGCAAAGGGTAAGCAAGCTGTGGTTGAGGAAGAACCTGTTCAGAAAGAAGCGCCCGAGGGGTCATTTAAGAAGGACGTGGAGGAGTTTATGAAGATAATCAAGAAGAGTGACTACAAGATTGTAGACCAGTTGAATCAAACTCCGTCCAAGATTTCTATACTTTCACTGTTGTTGTGCTCTGAGGCACACCGTAACGCCTTGTTGAAGATGTTGAATTTGGCTTACGTACCTCAGGAGATTTCTGTCAATCAGCTGGAGGGTGTGATGGCCAATGTGAGCACCAGGCATGGTGTAGGTTTCACCAACTTGGACTTACCGCCTGAAGGGAGAAACCATAACAAAGCCTTGCACATCACCATGGAGTGCAAGGGGGCAGTGTTGTCTCACGTATTGGTAGACACCGGGTCGTCGCTGAATGTGTTGCCTAAGCAGATTCTGAGGAAGATTGATGCGGAAGGGTTTGTGCTTAATCCCAGTGACCTGATTGTTCGTGCTTTCGACGGCTCCAAGCGTTCCGTGTGTGGAGAAGTTACCTTGCCTGTGAAGATAGGTCCTGAGGTTTTTGATATCATCTTCTATGTTATGGACATCCAGCCTGCCTATAGTTGTTTGTTGGGGCGTCCATGGATTCATGCCGCAGGGGCAGTCTCGTCGACTCTCCATCAAAAGCTCAAGTATGTCTGGAACGGTCAGATTGTGACTGTGTGCGGTGAAGAGGAGATTCTGGTGAGTCATCTATCCTCGTTCAAATATGTTGAGGTGGATGGCGAGATCCACGAAACCTTATGCCAGGCGTTTGAGACTGTGGCTCTTGAGAAAGTGGCGTACGCTGAGCAGAGGAAGCCAGGTGCTTCGATTATTTCTTACAAGCAGGCTAAGGAGGTTGTTGATTCTGGCAAAGCTGAAGGCTGGGGCAAGATGGTGGATTTGCCTGTCAAAGAAGACAAATTTGGTGTTGGTTATGAGCCTCTCCGAGCAGAGCAGGATGGTCAAGCGGGTCCGAGTACTTTTACCAGCGCTGGGCTGATGAATCATGGCGATGTCTCTGCAACCGGTATTGAAGACTGTGACAGTGATTGTGATTTGGACAACTGGGTTCGCCCGTGTGCACCAGGGGGGTCTATCAACAACTGGACGGCTGAAGAAGTGGTTCAAGTTACTCTTCTGACAGAGTAATTTTCTGTTGTTTTGTCATTTTGCATGAAAATCCTACGTTCTGCCCAAGGCGTAGTGATTCATTTTTGTAGGGCCTCATCATGTTTTAATGATTATCATTAATGAAGGACATTTTTTGAACAAACTTTGTGATCCTTGTCTTTCTATTTTTTTGTTTTCATTTTTCTTTTTCAAAAACAATAAAAATGGCAATGTTTTTTGTTTTTGTGACTTTATTGAACTCTTTTTCTAAAACAAAGCATCGAACATGCAGAAGCGATCTTATGGCATTCACTATGGACAGTTCTGTTATGGCTCAGTATGATTTCGATAATCCCATTTACCAAGCTGAAGAAGAGAGTGAGGAAGACTGTGAACTCCCTGCAGAATTGGCCAGATTACTGAAGCAGGAGGAAAGGGTCATCCAACCTCATCAGGAGGAGTTGGAAACTATTAATCTGGGTACTGAGGACGACAAAAGAGAAATCAAGATTGGGGCTGTTTTAGAAGACTCTGTCAAGAGGAGGCTGATTGAGATGCTGAGAGAATATGTGGAGATATTTGCCTGGTCATATCAAGATATGCCTGGATTGGATACAGATATTGTGATGCATCGATTACCTCTTAGAGAAGGATGTCCTTCGGTCAAGCAGAAGCTTCGTAGAACGAGTCCTGATATGGCAGCTAAGATCAAGGAAGAGGTTCAGAAGCAGTGGGATGCTGGTTTTTTGGCTGTTACAAGTTATCCCCCATGGATGGCCAACATCGTTCCTGTGCCGAAGAAGGATGGCAAAGTCAGAATGTGTGTCGATTACCGGGATTTGAACAGAGCGAGTCCGAAAGATGATTTCCCATTACCTCACATTGATGTATTGGTTGATAATACGGCTCAATCCTCGGTATTCTCTTTCATGGATGGTTTCTCCGGATATAATCAGATCAAGATGGCGCCAGAGGACATGGAAAAGACGACATTCATTACACCTTGGGGCACGTTCTGCTATAAGGTGATGCCGTTTGGGCTAAAGAATGCTGGTGCTACCTATCAGAGGGCAATGACGACTCTCTTTCATGACATGATGCACAAGGAAATCGAAGTGTACGTAGATGATATGATTGCGAAGTCGCAGACAGAAGAGGAGCACCTGGTTAATTTGCAGAAGCTGTTTGACCGGTTGAGAAAGTTCAAGCTGAGGTTGAATCCGAACAAGTGTACGTTTGGGGTGAGATCAGGGAAGCTTTTAGGCTTCATTGTCAGCGAGAAAGGGATTGAGGTTGATCCAGCAAAAGTCAAAGCTATTCAAGAGATGCCAGAACCGAAAACGGAAAAGCAAGTCCGTGGGTTTTTAGGGAGATTAAACTACATTGCGAGGTTCATATCTCATCTAACTGCTACATGTGAACCAATTTTCAAACTGCTTAGAAAGAATCAAGCGATCAAGTGGAATGACGACTGTCAGAAGGCATTTGACAAAATCAAGGAGTACTTACAGAAACCTCCAATCCTGATACCTCCAGTTCCAGGGAGACCTTTGATAATGTACCTGTCAGTGACAGAGAACTCAATGGGGTGTGTATTGGGACAGCATGACGAGTCTGGTCGAAAAGAGCATGCCATATACTACCTTAGCAAAAAGTTTACCGACTGTGAAACAAGATATTCACTGCTCGAGAAAACTTGCTGTGCTTTGGCCTGGGCTGCTCGCCGACTGAGGCAGTATATGTTGAACCATACTACCTTATTGATTTCTAAGATGGATCCAGTGAAGTACATCTTTGAGAAACCAGCTCTCACCGGACGAGTCGCCCGTTGGCAGATGATTCTAACAGAGTATGACATTCAATACACGTCACAGAAAGCCATCAAGGGTAGTATTCTGTCAGACTATCTCGCCGAACAACCAATCGACGACTATCAGCCTATGATGTTCGAATTCCCTGACGAAGACATCATGTATCTAAAGATGAAAGATTGCGAAGAGCCTCTTGTTGAGGAAGGACCGGACCCGGATGACAAATGGACACGGATGTTTGATGGGGCTGTGAATATGAATGGTAATGGTGTTGGGGCAGTGTTGATCAATCCCAAAGGTGCTCACATACCTTTTTCTGCCAGATTGACGTTTGACGTCACCAACAACGAAGCTGAGTATGAGGCTTGTATCATGGGGATAGAAGAAGCCATTGATCTGAGGATCAAAACACTCGACATATTTGGAGATTCAGCTTTAGTGGTCAATCAAGTCAACGGAGATTGGAATACGAATCAGCCGCATTTGATTCCGTATAGAGATTACACCAGAAGAATACTGACGTTCTTCAAGAAAGTGAAGTTGTATCATGTCCCCCGGGATGAGAATCAAATGGCTGATGCTTTGGCAACTTTGTCTTCCATGATCAAAGTTCATTGGTGGAATCACGTGCCACATGTTGCGGTGAATCGACTCGAGAGGCCTGCATATGTGTTTGCAGCCGAGACTGTTGTGACTGATGAGAAGCCGTGGTATTATGACATCAAGAATTTCCTCAAGACTCAGGAGTATCCTGAAGGTGCGTCGAAGAATGACAAGAAAACCCTGAGGAGGCTAGCTGGAAGCTTCTATCTGAATCAGGATGATGTGCTGTATAAGAGAAACTTTGACATGGTCTTGCTCAGATGCGTGGACGGACCCGAGGCAGACATGTTAATGCAGGAAGTTCATGAAGGTTCTTTCGGTACCCATGCCGGCGGACATGCAATGGCTAAGAAATTGTTGAGAGCGGGTTATTACTGGATGACTATGGAATCCGATTGTTTCAAGTATGCTCGGAAGTGCCATAAGTGTCAAATCTATGCTGATAAGGTGCATGTACCACCAAGCCCTCTGAATATCATGAATTCGCCTTGGCCGTTTGCCATGTGGGGCATTGATATGATTGGGAAGATTGAGCCTACTGCTTCGAATGGACATCGCTTCATCTTGGTTGCGATTGACTACTTCACCAAGTGGGTAGAAGCAGCTTCCTATGCTAACGTTACCAAACAAGTGGTTACCCGGTTCATCAAGAAAGAAATCATCTGTCGTTACGGAGTTCCTGAGAGAATCATCACTGACAATGGTTCGAATCTCAACAACAAGATGATGAAAGAGCTTTGTAAAGATTTCAAGATCGAACATCACAATTCTTCTCCTTACAGACCGAAGATGAATGGTGCTGTAGAAGCGGCGAACAAGAATATCAAGAAGATTGTGCAGAAGATGGTCGTTACGTACAAGGATTGGCATGAGATGCTGCCTTTCGCTTTGCATGGGTACCGTACCTCAGTACGTACGTCGACCGGGGCAACCCCTTACTCCCTTGTGTATGGTATGGAAGCTGTCCTACCTGTTGAAGTGGAGATTCCTTCTCTGAGAGTTTTATTGGATGTCAAGCTGGACGAAGCCGAGTGGATTCGAACAAGGTTTAACGAGTTGAGCCTTATTGAGGAGAGACGGTTAGCAGCTGTATGCCATGGACAGTTGTATCAGAGAAGGATGAAGCGAGCCTTTGATCAGAAAGTGCGTCCTCGGACATTTCAGATCGGTGATTTAGTTTTGAAGAGGATCCTTCCTCCCGGTGCAGACAACAGGGGCAAGTGGACTCCTAACTATGAAGGTCCGTATGTTGTGAAGAAGGTCTTCTCCGGTGGAGCCTTGATGCTTACAACTATGGATGGTGAAGATTTTCCGTCTCCTGTCAACTCAGATGTAGTCAAAAAATACTTCGCATAAATCGACCCGCTGGACAAAAAGAATAAAAGAGTCCAGGCAGAAAAAGGGCATCCCGGCGAACCAAAAAAAAACAGAAAGAAAAGGTTCGGGCAAAAATTAGGGATAAAAATGAAAAATTCGTACACCCGGTAAGTCGAAAACCCGCAAGGGCGGCTTAGGCAAAAATGGGTATCCCGGTGGATTGAAAACCCGAAAGGGCGATCCAGGCAAAAGTTAGGGATTAAAGCGAAGACTACAGTCTGAGTTGTCTGTACTTCATCAAGCTTTGTCATCCGCCATCTCGAAAGATGTGATCCGTCCAGTCATTCTTCTCAGAAAGCAAGGAGTTGGGAGGAAAACTGATGATCTGTGAGTTATAACAGAATTGGGAAATAGTGGATGTCGTATTCACATTGCCATTAGGATAGATTTTTTCCTTTTATGCGCAATTACCTCTTTCTAGGAATTGCTTCCCTATGTATTTGCCTCTTCAGGCACATTTTCAATCAATAAAAGTCGTTATTCAGATAAATAGCTTTTCTGTTTTTATTTTTACTGTTTTGTTTGCAAAATGTCCGAATTTTTGATAAACATTGCATATAAGAACATGAAGGCTAAACAATAGTTTGCAGGATGACAAAACATTTGAAAATCATTTTGAATGTTGAGGACACTTGAGCGTATCTTGTCCATGTCTCCCCTGGGGGCATTTTGTTGTGTTGTTTTTTAGATCAGCATCTGTGAGGACGTTTCCTCAGCAGATATTTTCCCCAAGCAAGTTTGGAAGCTACCAGAGCTATGTTCCCCTGCAGAGACATCCGTGGATAGTGCCTTCTATTTCCCAACAGATCTAAGGATTGCCTATCCCCAGCAGGCCTGTATTTGCCATTTCCTCCCCGAGTGGAGCGGGTTTCAACGAAATATTTCTCCAGCAGAGTTATCCTACCAGTGGATTGGATGGGTTTCCGTAACAGATTGACATGTGCACTCCCAGCTGGGTTTATCCTACCTGTGGATTGGGTCGTCCCCAGTGGAGTAGCAGTTATTCCCCAAGGCAGAGTTTATTCTACATGAAGTTTGGTTGAGTATTCCCCAGCGAAGTCGCTTTATCATTCCCCAGTAAGGTTGTCTTGTTACTCCTCAGCGAGTATTATCCCCAAAGAGTTGCCTGATTTATCTTCCCCCAGCGGAGTATTGATTGCTTCCCAAGCGGAGTCACCGAGTGGATTGGGTCCTGTGTAGGATATCCCCAGCAACGGTCGTGTTTCTCCAGCATGAGTGAGAAGTCGGTGCTTTCTCCGCAAAGCATTCCCCAGCAAGGCTCTCCCCGCAGAGTATTCCTCAGTCAGAGTCTCCCCACAGAGTCGGAGTATCTGATCATTTTGGGCTCCCTAGCCAGGGTTCATTTGCATTTTGCATGTAGTGATCATTGCATCCTCAGAATGCGTAGCATTTCCATTCAAAAATGGAGCATTACGCCATAGAAAAAATTCAAACATATGCATTCATGTGTTCGAAACCCCCATCAGACCGTATCCCCTGCAGAGGCGGATTTTTGTTCAACCTGTACGACACATTTGCTACAGTTGCTCCAGTCAACATTTGGTGTTGACAATCCCCACAGAGGTTTATTTCCTCATCCGTTGGTGAAAGGAAAGCCTACTTCTCCCCAGTGAGACCCCCTGCAAGTGTTTAGCCTTGCCCTGTCATCTTGTAAATGTCAATACCCTGTCAGCACCCGCGTGTGTTGTTTCTTTGGTGTCGGTAAACGCCATTGTTTCGGTGTCTGTAAACATCGAGTGTTCTCTCCAGTCATCAGTAAATGTCTGGTCATCATTTTTGGTGTCGGTAAACACCATCCTTCGGTGTCGGTAAACATCGAGTCTCACCCAGTCATCGGTAAATGTCTGGTCATTTTTGGTGTCGGTAAACGCCATTGTTTCGGTGTCTGTAAACATCGAGTGTTCTCTCCAGTCATCAGTAAATGTCTGGTCATCATTTTTGGTGTCGGTAAACACCATCCTTCGGTGTCGGTAAACATCGAGTCTCACCCAGTCATCGGTAAATGTCTGGTCATTTTTGGTGTCGGTAAACGCCATTGTTTCGGTGTCTGTAAACATCGAGTGTTCTCTCCAGTCATCAGTAAATGTCTGGTCATCATTTTTGGTGTCGGTAAACACCATCCTTCGGTGTCGGTAAACATCGAGTCTCACCCAGTCATCGGTAAATGTCTGGTCATTTTTGGTGTCGGTAAACGCCATTGTTCCGGTGTCTGTAAACATCGAGTGTTCTCTCCAGTCATCAGTAAATGTCTGGTCATTTTGATGTCGGTAAACATCATCTTTCGATGTCGGTAAACATAGAGTCTCATCCCAGTCATCGGTAAATGTCTGGTCCTTTTTGATGTCGGTAAACATCATCTTTCGATGTCAGTAAACATCGAGTCTTTTCCTCAGTCATCGGTAAATGTCTGATAATCCCCAACTAGAAATCCCCAGTAGAGTCATCTGTAAATGTCCTATCTGGTTTCCAGTTGCAAATATTCGTATCTCCCCAATAAATTTCTCATTCCCAGTCATCGGTAAATGTCTGGTCATTTCTTTTGATGTCGGTAAACATCATCTTTCGATGTCCGTAAACATCGAGTCCCACCCCAGTCATCGGTAAATGTCTGGTCATTTTTTGATGTCGGTAAACATCATCTTTCGATGTCGGTAAACATCGAGTCTTTTCCCCAGTCATCGGTAAATGTCTGGTCATTTCTTTTGATGTCAGGTAAACATCATCTTTCGATGTCGGTAAACGCCGAGTCTCATCCCAGTCATCGGTAAATGTCTGGTCGTGAAATCAAGATCCCCAGAAGTCGTCGGTAAACGTCTTGTCTGGTATCACCACAAAGAGTTTATTCCTCCCCAAGTGGAGATGCCATCGGTAAATGGCCCCAGTTTTTCTTCGATATCGGTAAATATCAAATTCCCAGTTGCAGCAGCCATCGGTAAATGGTCTTGCTAAGTTGACATCGGTAAATGTCAAGTTTCTTTGAAGCCACCGTCGGTAAATGGTCTTGCTTCCTTTCTACATCAAATCTGTTTCCCAGCAGCCATCGGTAAATGGTCTGGCTGAAGTTGATATCGGTAAATGGTCTGGCTGAAGTTGATATCGGTAAATATCAAGTTCTAACCATCGGTAAATGGTTTTGCTTTTTCAGAAGTTTGTTTTCCCCAGACGCCATCGGTAAATGGTCGTGCTGAAGTTGATATCGGTAAATATCAAAGTTCCAGTTCTTCAACCATCGGTAAGTGGTTTTGCTTTTCTGAAGCTGTCAATTGCAGTCGTCATCGGTAAATGACGTGGTTCTTTGGTATCATATCCAGTACTGTGCAAATTCTACGGTTCTTTGGTATTCAATCCCTGTTTACCCTGAAAGTCTGACAGCCGTTGCTCTCATCCATTCGGGTTCCCAGCTGATTGAATAGGGGCAGCTGTAGCACCTCAAATTTGCACCTACCATTATACATACATTTTCATATTAGGTCATAGCATATCATGATCCATTGCATAGCATTT
The DNA here is from genome assembly GCF_024323335.1 of Lathyrus oleraceus. Taxonomy (NCBI): domain Eukaryota; kingdom Viridiplantae; phylum Streptophyta; class Magnoliopsida; order Fabales; family Fabaceae; genus Lathyrus; species Lathyrus oleraceus. Next base: position 161,918,309 of record NC_066584.1, on the reverse strand, counting down.
GCATTGTTCCCAGTTGCCTCAAGTGCAAGCAATCAAGAATTAGGTCAAACTAATCTCCTGATCAGTCAACCAAGCAAGCAAAGGAATTTCTCATTGAATCAAGGCCTTGGGGTTTGCCCAACAAGTTCACATGACTTGGGGATCCATTTGAAGTATTTTGGTCAAGGATTGAAGGCTCAGAGGTCATCAGTTCATGCACAGATAGTCAAAAACCCTAAAAAAGGTCAACTGTCAGTCAAGGCAATGGATGGTGGTCATTCTTGTGGAATTTGGGCACCATGGTCAATAATCAAGAGTTCATACAACTTGGGACATCATTTGAAGTCAAGTCCTCAAGGAATTAGGGTTTGGAAGTCATCAGTCAATGCATAATCAGTCAGAAACCCTAAAAGTCAACTGTTGGTCAACTGTCCATTTAATCAGTGATTGGATGATTGGAATTGGTTTGTGAGAGTTCATTCATGTCCAAATAGTCATCATACATCATGCCAAACACCATCATGGAAGAATTTGAAGCCAGATCATGAATTTCCCAAAATGGAAACTGGGCCTGTAACTGAAACCTGCCATAAATGGAAAGTCTTGATCCTCAAACTTACATTGTGATACAAGCCTCAAATGAATTTTTGCCCAACATGAAAGTTGAAGATCTTGTTCTCCCATTTCCAAAAAGTCCTAGAACTCTCAATTCCCATGTGTGGTTGGCAAGTTATGATCGAATCGATTTCAGAAAATCTTGAACTTCAAAGGGGCATATCTCCCAAACCGTTTGGCCAATTTTGGTGGGGTTTTTTCCTACAAGTCACATTTGATCCCCTCTTTCCAAAAATATAAATTTCATGAGCCAAAACTTCACCAATCAAAATGGCATATTTTGACCTTTTTCATTTAAATGTAAGTTTGACCAAGAGTTGACTTTTTGATTTAAACATTTTTTCAACATTTGGCCATTTGGAACAGCTCATAAATATCATTTTAAGTGTGTTTGCAAGCTCAAATTATGCAGCACATGTGAATCATTGCTTAGTTGCTTGGAATTTGCAAAAAAGGACACTTTTCATCATGCTAAACCATGCTACTTCATACCATGCCATGTACCTCAAAAGGACAGCAGCATTATGCATCATTTGCTGTCATTTGAAGCCTCATTTGCAGCCTAAAAAACCAGTAAAAAAAGGCCATGCTTGCTTGCTTGATTTTGGAGAAAAAGTACACTTTGCAACCATACCTATCCATACCTTCATGAGCCATGCCTTGTACCTCTCAACAGAAGATTTATGATCATTTTTTCTGTCCATGGCACACACTAGAGGCAACCATACACAACAGAAATTCACTCATGCTCAAAACCACATTTTGGCCATTTTCCAAAAGCAGTCAAAAAACTTCCAAAAGGAACAAAACCTGGCCTTGATCAATACAATATTTTCCATCATTTTCTGTCTTGGTAAACCTTATTAGCAGCTGAAAAACACAGAACTTCACTCTCTCAAAAAACATTATCTTGCCTGCATTTTTCCAAGCTCTTCCAAAAAACCTCAAAGGCCACGACCTGGTTAGTATTGCTACATCATTCAAGCATCTTTATAAGTGCATTTTAGCTGCCATTCTCCAACCGGGAGGGCTGTTGTCGGACTGCTCTTTTCAAATATCATCCATGACAGTCCATGGTTTGAGCATTTTCCAGCATCCATGAACCAAGCCAACTCCACCATTCACCTCCTGGACACTTGCTGAGCAACTGTTTTGGCTAATTGTAACAAAACAACAGCTACATCACGACTGTCCCACAAATTAGGTGAGTTTTCGACCTCAACCTTTTCCAAAATCATGTAATACATTTTATAGATCTCTTCACCATAAACATGATGGGCTTTGAATCGAGACAAATGGTTAGGTATCAAGAGAGAAAAGTGGATTTTAAGTTTGATGGTCAAAGTTGTTTTTGTTTGTTTCTTCCGTTTTGAACTAAATTGATGAAAAATAATTTTAGATTATTGATGTATATGCTTAGATGTACACATTGATATGTTTTTTCTTGGATTTGGAACAAAAAAAAATTTCAATTCATTTTTTTTCTGCTACTGTATGATGCTGCTGCTACTGTAAGGGCTTTTTTTTCTATACTGTAATGTGTTTTCTGCATTGTAGCAATTGCCTTGCCTTGTTTCTAAATTAAATTCCAAAAGGCCTGGGGCGAGGGGGATTCGAACCCCAGACCCCTGCTTCAAATACCAAGTGTTTTACCACTGGGGCGCGATGCCAATTCAATTATTAAATGCCTTCTAAAATATATATTTAAAAAGGAGCGCTGCTACTGAGCGCGTTGACCGGGGCGTTGACCCCCCCCCCCCCCCCCCCCCCATTGTTTCTTTATTTATTCCATTAATCCATTTAATTTTCAATTTTTATTTCATTTAATCACTCAAACTTACAAAAATCATAACTTGTTCATTTTTAATCCAAATTTAATGGGATTTTTTGTGTTGTGTCCATCTTGATCTCTAGTTTTTTGTCATATATTTTCCAGAATTTTTTCATGGTCGAATTTTAAATGGTGCTAGGGTTTGTGACATGTGACCAAATTTTGTACACTTTGCCAAATCAATTGTGAAATGATGAGAATGTATCCAATGGCTCCCAAATTTTTTGTTCTTAAACTAGACACACTCATGGTGATTTTGGTGTAGAGTTTGTGATTTTATCATTTGTAGTTTGTGAGATATGATTTTTTGAATTAGGGTGTGACAATTTGTGTCACACCATTGATGTCCAACTTCATGATTTTCATTACCATGCTTCTTGACCTCTAAATGGATTGAAATTTTGCATGAGCCTACTCTTGTATGTCTAGTTGACTTGTGAATTTTGTTGGATTTATTTGAACTATTTTCCTAATTGTTTGAGATTTTATCCCCTGCCTAGTCAATTGTTGACTTTGTGTGACACATGTTCCCACTTCATTTGTGAAATTCTCATACTTTATTAGATGGACATGAAATTTTGCATGAGATAACTAGACATCCTCATCTTTACCATGGTTTTGGTACCATTCATTTATCATACACCATTCTTGACTTATGATTTTTCTAAGTTGATACATGTTTGGTTGACTTCTTTGAGTATGTTCAAAATTGCTTTGACTTTCTGATTTTCATTGACTGCCTTCCACTTGTCCAAATGAGATGAAATTTGACATGCATACCATGCTATGTGTTAGGATTGGTCATGATTTATTTGATGATTTTTGGAAAATGTTTAGATTGCTTTTGATGCAAGTCTTGCTGTTGACTTCTATGAGCTTCTGTTTGCCATACTTTGACCTAAATGGTTCATGAAATGATGATAGTGATGGATATGAATGCGAACCCAATTGAGTTTGTTTCTTGAATGTTTAAACTTGACTTTGATTGGATATCCCTTGCTGTTTTGACTTTCTCATTTATTTTTGACCCTAGGCTTGCCCTAGTGGTCCTGGTACTCACTTTTGAGCTTATGTTTTCAGGTTAAGCTACAAATGCTTCAAAGAGATCATTACAATTTGATTGAGCTTGCTTGAATATCATTGTCTAACTTGTTTGTTTTGTAGGTGGCTTGGCTCACATGCCTTAAGCCTTGTGCCTTGCACATTCACTTGCTTGTGTTGACTGGTTGATGTCTGTTTCATTTTGATTTAACTCTGACTTGTATACTAACTGTGCTTGACTGATTTCAGGTAATTTAGTTGCTTTTAGTTCCTTGTGAACTTTTGCTTTGCTTTGCTTGTATAAGCAATTTGCATTGAGGTATGTCTCTTTGTCTTCATGTAGTCTGGAAGACCTGGCCTGTTACTTGGCCAGGCAACTGTCTGAAGTCCTCCTTAAGAGGCAATGTTTGTGACTGTTTACTTTTGTCCTTGCATAGAGTCAAAGACCTCCTAAGTGAAGAGGCAATTGGTGGAAGGTAGGGATATGCAATCTATCCCCCACTATTCAGTGTGTCATCTGCTTTGCTCACACCACTGTGTTGATGCATTGCAGATACAAACCCAAGATCTTGTGCAATTGCACAGTTGAGTCAGTTTTAAATGTGTAGAAGGGTTCCCACTTTCTGAACCCACACATTCTTGTCTTGAGCTCTCCCAGGCCAGGGACAAGAGCTGTGAGGTCTCATCCTCACTTCATCCTTTCATCTGCTTCACCTTAGCCCCTCAATGGCAAGGTTAAGAGCAACACTCACCCCATTCCAGAGGTTTGTTTGTTGAGGTTGATATGACCCCTTGACTAAAACCTAACCCTTGTTTGAGCCACTTGTTTGTGTATAGCGTGTACTATCTGTGCTTGTAGGATTGTTTGGCTTGCTTCCTGTGCAAGATAGGATTGTTTGACTTGCTTCCTGTGCAAGTCAGGATTAGTTTAGACTTGCTTCCTGTGCAAGTTAGGTTTTGCTTGGCTTGCTTCCTGTGCAAGTTAAGTGTGTGTGGCTTGCTTCCTGTGTGAGCCATACTTAGGATAGGTTGGCCCTTGTGCCATTTAGCTAGAAACCTTAACTTAGGGATGATTTTGCATGATAACATCTAGGCTCGAGTCGTAGTCTCCCTAGTGTTGTGTCTCCCTCTGTTATCTGGTTAGGCTAGTCCTTTATCCCTGCGTAGGGGAACTACATCGCCCTGATCTTCATACCAGATGAAGTATGTAGGCAGGAGATTGAGCTGATCTCTCCGGGCGCCTTTTCTTTCTTTTTGTGCGTGCTGTCTGACCTTTGCTAGGCTCGAGTCCTTGACTCCTTAGCATTTGCTGTCTGTCTTGTTTGTGTGTGTTTGACAGTTATAGGCTGAGTCCCCGACTCCCTATCTATCTGTTGTGTTGTTTTGGTTCGGATGCTGATGTAAGCCCAGCTATTGGCATTCAGGCTCCACGTTTGCCTCCTTGTGTGTGTTTTGGTTCGGATGCTGATGTAAGTCCAGTGATTGGCATTCAGGCTCCATGTTTGCCTCTGCCAGTGTTTGTTTATGTGCGTGTCAGCCGAGCTACGAATGCTCTGATTCTTCTCTCGTCCGAGAAGATACGTATGCATAGGATGCGATATCCTAGCGAGCATGTGTCGTTTCCCCAGTCCGAACTACTTCGACTCTGATGTCTATGCCTGATAGACTAAGTAGGCCCAGGATGCGACATCCTGCCGAGTTCAGTTTCAGTCAGTCTCTTGCGTTTCTTTCAGCCAGTGTGTGTGAGTGTGAGCAGTGTTTAGCAACCAATTTTCCTTTCTAGTGTGCGTGGATCCCGTAGAGTACTACGGATGCGTAGGGGTGCTAATACCTTCCCTTCGCATAACCGACTCCCGAACCCATTCTCTTTGGTCGCGAGACCATGTTCTTTCCCAGGTTTACTCTGAGCGTTTCCTTTCCCTCTTTTGGGATAAATAACGCACGGTGGCGGCTCTGTTGTTCTTGTTTTCCCGCCGGTTTTTCGCGCGATGCGACACCTAGGTCTGCATTAACTATCACAGGTCGTTCGAGTTCTAAGTCTAGGAATTCATATCTCAGATTTTTGGGAAGTGTTTTCAGGTCAGGGGTTGGTTTGTTAAGACATTGCGTAGGATCCGGTGTTATTGCTAAACATTGGTATGATTTGTCTTCTACAAGGCAGTCAGGTGATTTGTCTTCTCCTGACTCTGCTTCTTTTATGCATTCATCGATGATATCCATGAAGTAACATGTATCTTCTATTGCAGGTGCTTTCAAGAATTGGGAAAGAATGAATTCAATTTTCTCTTCACCTACTTCGAAGGTGAGTCGTCCTCGTTTTACATCTATGATTGCACCGGCAGTTGCTAAGAATGGTCTTCCCAGTATAATGGGTGTAATATCATCTTCTCTAATGTCCATAATTGTAAAATCAGTGGGAATGTAGAATTGACCTATGCGTACGGGAACGTTTTCAAGGATTCCTACAGGATATTTGATGGAACGATCTGCTAGTTGCACAGACATTTTGGTTGGTCTTAATTCTCCCATTTCCAGTTTCTTACATATGGATAAAGGCATAACGCTAATTCCGGCTCCTAAATCGCATAAGGCTTTGTCGATGACAAATTTTCCTATGTGACAGGGTATAGAGAAACTACCTGGATCCTTGAGTTTAGGGGGCATGTTTTGGATTATAGCGCTACATTCGGCAGGGAGTGTAACGGTTTCGCTATCCTCAAGTTTCCTCTTATTAGAAAGGATTTCTTTTAAGAATTTGGCATATGAGGGCATCTGCGTAATAGCTTCGGTGAACGGAATTGTAACGTTTAATTGTTTAAGGAGATCAACAAATTTTCTAAATTGGCCCGCATCTTTGGTTTTAACAAGCCTTTGAGGGTAAGGTATAGGTGGTTTGTAAGGTGGTGGAGGTACATAAGGTTCCTTCTTTTCTAGGGTTTCCTTATTACTCTCTTCCTTTTCCTTAAGTTCACTTTCCTCAGTTGATTTCTTAGGGTTTTGGTTTTCTATCCTTGGATCAGACGGTCCTTCCACTTCCGTTCCACTTCTTAATATAATTGCATGAGCGTGGCTTCTCGGGTTAGGTTGGGGCTGTCCAGGGAATGTACCAGTTGGGGCAGCAGTAGGTGCTTGTTGTTGGGCTACTTGTGATATTTGTGTTTCCAGCATTTTGTTATGGGTAGCCAAGGCATCTACTTTGCTTGCTAGTTGTTTAAGTTGTTCGCCAGTGTGTACATTCTGGTTTAAGAAATCTTTATTGGTTTGTTGTTGGGAAGCTATAAAGTTTTCCATCATGATTTCCAAGTTGGATTTCCTAGGGGCGTTATTGTTAGGCATGGATGGGTTCGGTTTCTGATATCCCGGAGGTATAGCTGGGGCTTGATTTGGAGACTGTCCAGGTGCGTACAAAGCGTTATTACTCTTATATGAAAAGTTTGGATGGTTCTTCCAATTTGAGTTATAGGTATTCGAGTAGGGGCTTCCTTGAGCATAGTTTACTTGCTCTGCTTGGATTCCTGTCAAGAGTTGACAGTCCGTAGGAGTGTGGCCTTGGATTCCACAGACCTCGCAATTCTGAGTTATAGCAACCACGGCGGCTGGAGGTGATACGTTTAAACTTTCAATTTTCTGGACCAAAGCATCCACTTTTGCGTTAACGTGATCAAGGTTACTTATCTCGTACATGCCAGTTTTCGTTTGAGGTTTTTCCACCGTTGTTCGTTCGGTTCCCCACTGATAGTGGTTTTGGGCCATGCTCTCGATAAGCTGGTAAGCATCAGCATAAGGTTTGTTCATCAATGCACCACCTGCAGCGGCGTCTATTGTTAACCTTGTGTTGTATAAGAGACCATTATAAAATGTGTGAATTACTAACCAGTCTTCCAAACCATGGTGTGGGCAAAGTCTCATCATGTCTTTGTATCTTTCCCATGCTTCGAAGAGAGACTCGTTGTCTTTCTGTTTAAATCCGTTTATCTGGGCTCTTAACATAGCTGTTTTGCTTGGCGGAAAGTATCGGGCAAGAAAAACTTTCTTCAACTCGTTCCATGTGGTGACTGAGTTGGAAGGGAGAGATTGAAGCCATCTTCTAGCGCTATCTCTTAATGAGAAAGGAAAAAGACGAAGTCGAATTGCCTCTGAAGTGACACCATTAGCTTTAACAGTATCAGCGTATTGAACAAATACGGATAAATGAAGGTTTGGATCCTCGGTAGGATTTCCAGAGAATTGGTTCTGTTGCACAGCCTGCAACAGCGAAGGTTTAAGTTCGAAGTTGTTTGCTTCGATTGCGGGCGGAGCAATACTTGAATGCGGCTCATCTTGCGATGGAGCGGCGTAATCTCTAAGAGCACGAGCTGGTTCTGCCATCTCGGTTATCGAAGGAAAAAGGTTTTTGAAATCAGGAAGTTCTATAGGAGGGAGATTGTTTGCAGCACGATATTCCCGAATTCGTCGTAAGACTCGGAGATATAGTTCGATATCGTTGATTCGTAGATAGAGCGGTTCGCCTTGTGAGCGAGTGCGTGGCATACAAATCAACGAAAGAAAGAATAGAAGAAAAAGAAACCTTAGTCTCTACAGCGTAACGGAAGAGTTACGATATCGATTAAATAAAAGTCCCCGGCAACGGCGCCAAAAACTTGATCGCTCGACTTCGTGAGTCGAATTTGGGGTACAAACTGCAAGTGCACAGTTCTATCGCGTAGTTTTAAAAGATATCGATCCCACAGGGACTTATGAATCGATATACCGTTATCTAAGGTTACTACGTAAAGCTAAGGTGGATAATGGTTGATTGTTTGGGGGGCGAAGCTAAAAACTAAACTAAGATCTAGATTAAATATTAATAAAGCGGATATCGGTATGCAGTTCGTCGTAATTAGGGACTCAATTCTTTGTCGGTTTCTTGGTTTTTAAAATAAATCGTTTCAGTTAACTTTATTGATTAAAGGTTTTATCTCAAACTCTCGCTCTGTTGAATAAACCATGATTTTATGTTAATGTAGCTGTCACTTATAATTAAGTCAAAAACCACTTTTTGAAAGTAATAAAGTTGCAGAAACTCTTTTTAAGAAAACACTGACCGTTTTAAACACCCTTATCTCAAACTCTCGCTCTGTTGACTTAGGTTATACAATTAAACCCGAATGCTTAACTCTCGTCCTCACATTCAATCTTTAAAAATACTTTTTGGAAAAGGTCAGAATTTAATTAACTCTAAAACTTGCTCTCGCCCTGATCTAGAATTAATGCCTAATTTACACTGTCCAATTAAAACCTCAAACTCTCGCTCTATTGATTTTAACTTCTTTATGTCTTTTACTTTTGTAAAAAATCTTGTTATTAAACCTGTAAATTGAGACCGTAAAAAGATTGATTTTAATTTTAAGTTTAATTAGACCGACTTAGCCTTGATCCCTTATTTCGCTTACTTTACATACCGATATCTAGGCGAATTAGCCAGACATGCTAAACAAACAGAAATACATATCATGCATAAACAGACTCATCCCAGGAAGATAATATAAATAATTAATAAAACAAAGCATTAAATAATGATTAAAGAACCTGAATGCGTTAAACAATAGTCTTGAACACTCCACCACAAGCCGGTAGGATTTGTTCTTGGATTCTTCAATTAAACAATAAATTAAACCAAGGAAATAAAACTAGAATCTAACGTAAGGTTAGATCCGATAAAAAGTTACACAATAGTTTCCGGTGTAGAAACTATTATGCGAAAAATATCTAAATGCTAAAAAGGGAAAGGTAAATTGCAAGGGAAAAAGAATGTAGAACTTGCAAAAGAAATAAATAAATAAACAATGCTAAGTTGCTGGAAAAGAAAATTGCAGAAGCGTAAAAAGAAAGAAAATTGGAAAAGCTTCGGCAGTGTGAGCGTGGAAAAACCGAGGAACCCTTTTAGGTTTTTGAAGTAGCTATTTATATTGGTGTTGGTAACTGCTTTTCGTTTCCCAAGGGTCTTCAACGTGGCTAAATGCATGGCGTGGATATAGGACACAAACTCCTCAACGTCTCTTCAAGTCTTCTGAGGGCGTTACTTGCGCCAAAAAGATAGTGGAATGGTGTGACGCTCGTTACACCATGTGTGACGTCCGTCACAAGGCTGTTTTGTGTGACGCTCGTCACGCCCCCTGTGACGTCCGTCACAGGCACAACATTGGTTTCTTGTGCGCTTTGGGCTGGGCTTTGGCCTTTGGTTCTTTTTCTCTCCTTTTTGCACCTCCTTTTCTTCCATTTTTCACTTTTGCTTCAAAATGGATACCTGACATAAATAGAAAGGAAATACCGCATAATATCTGATAAAATGAGATAAATTAAAGTAAATGATAATATAATCTAATTGAATTAAGTCCTAAAATGTGATATAATTTCATGTTATCACATTCTAGCCGGAGAAGTGAAGGTTAAAATCTTCGTTTCGACGAGGTAGAATGGGCTTAAATAATAACAAAGAAACGAATTTTGGTCCCTAAGAGACCTCATGATGCAAATGTATTTATGCAAAAGGTAATACTCTGTGGAGATATGTGTCCACAAAGGAAAAGATCAGGAGGATTTGACAATCCATCTGAGTAGTACGCCCAACGGGACAGAAACTCTGGGGACTCTCATGGGGGATAAGAAAAGGAATAAAATGTGTGAGCAGGTCACGACTTGAAACTTGGGGAGCAGAAATCAATGGGAAGACCCGAGCTGACTCGAAGATGCATGTATTGGGGAATATGTCAATACAACAAAAATTATCCACTATGGATACTTCGGATAAAAATCCGGACTCAGGTGACGATAATCCACTAAGGGATCTCACTGGGGATATCCAAAAAGGACTCTTCTGGGGAAGCAACGGGATGAGGTATTACCGGTTACTGGGTAATAAGCTCAAAGAGACGTGTGATCTGAACACCGACATAAGGGTGAGAGAACAACATGCTCGGGAAGAATGAATATCTAAGACCGGTATAAGGGCGAGAGATATCAATCAACCAAATCATCTGAGGAAGACCTAAAAGGTATATTTCAACTCAGGAAAATCTGACTCCACAGGGGACAAAAAGTCATAATAGGGAACAGAAGGAAGGAACACCAGGGATACCGGTTACTGGGCATATAATAGGTGACCGACCAAAGCGTGAATTGGGGAATATTCCCAAAACACTCATCATCCAAAAAGAGGGCGAAAAGCAAACTTGATTAAGGGATGGTCATTCGATTCCAAAATAGGGAAACGAATCTTACTCGACTAGGGAAGCACAAAAGCTTCGACCAAAGAGTGCATGAGATATATTATCTATTACCGTCAGAACGTAGATAATATACTCACATGGAAGATTATCCACAACCGGTTACTGGGTTAATAAAGGATAAATCGACCGAAAAGGAGAAAGGCATCGGGATACCACAACTAGGTATATAATGATGACCAATCAAGGGGAGCAACAAACATTACCGGCATCCGGTATGAAAGATGACTTGCTGAGGATAAAATGTCTAATCAGAGTAATTATCCAAAAGAAGGAGGGAATATCAATACCGAATATTGGATAATGATAACCGTCAAGGAGGGGATTACATCTACCGGGTACCAGGTAGAAAACCACGGAAAAGTAACCGTCATCAACTTAGGATGAATAACAAGGTTAACTCTGCAAAGGGAGGAAATAAGGTTTACAACTACCGGTATAAGGGTAATAAACCACAGACTCCACTGGGGATAAGATGAATGATTACTGGTTACTGAGCAATTATTCATTTATACCACGGGGAGGCGCAGGAAACAGTCACAAGAGGCCAAATTAGGATCAAACCGAAAAGGCAAACTGAATCAAGACTCGTCCTAGTGAGGATATAACTCAATAGGGAAACCCATCCCAATATATGTGCTGGGAGGAAGAAAAAACAACCGTCGTCCACGAGGATATAACTCAGTGGGGAATGCAGAAGGAAAGATAAACACTTTCTGCTTAACGGGCTGACTCTCTACATTGAGGGATCAGCCACCGACATCTGCTTGGAAATATATTACCAACTAGCAGAGGATAACAAACAAAAGATATATGGCAAAAATGTAATATGAATATCCGAATGTTTGAAAAATTATATGCACACATGCGTAATTTAGGTATGATGAATATTGACGAACAGACATTTCTAACACAAACAGGCTCCAAAGAAATAGGCACACAAACGTCCGGTACTACATCTCAGGAGAGAAAGCCAGGTTCCATGGAGAGTATCCAATCTGCCGGGGATGAATCATCAGTCACAGCTGGGGAAAAGAGTTTATTGCACAAGTAGAATCTGCCACATAAGCAACTCTACTGGGGAATCTATCCAAGGATAAAGGGATTTTGGGGATCAATCACCAAGTACTATACCCACCAAGGGGATCACGTCTGCTGAGGAGGAAAGGTTGCCACCCCGCTGAAGGGGAGAGAGGTGAATATCTCAACAAGCATACCACTCAGGGCTCCGGAGAAAGAAAATACAGTCAGGCCAGGAATATGAACAAATGTCTTACCCTGTTGGAGATCATACCATCCTTGGGGGAGCACTGAGGATCTCCTAAGTATCCTTTTCATCATTGTGAATGTTCACCTTGTTTAAAAACAAGTTATGAAAAAGAATTCATTTTTTTTCAAAATAATGATATTTTCTCAATTAAAAGCATGCAAAACGTTTGTTGAATAGAAACAAATAAGAGTGCAAATAATTGGATAAAAGGCTCAAATTTATTTGATGGAATGGTAGTCTGCAAATGGCAAGACTCCATAGATCCTTACAAGTTTGAAATTGGTGATATATATTGGAAAAGGGCTACATTGAACATAATGACCATTTCTCCACCAATTCTGAATTCGATGTATTCGAAGCTTTGGTTGATGACGAATGAGCAAGATCCCCCGACGGATGACAGTTGTAGAACAAAGTCTTGTCAGGATACAGTTACTTGCCAAATCCCTAATTTTTGCCTAGATTGCCTCAAGATGAGGTACTCAATCTAGCGGGATACAAACATTCATTTTTTTATGTCTCTAACTTTTGCCTGGACCGCCCTTTCGGGTTTTCAATCCACCGAGACGCTCATTTTTGCCTAAGCCGCCCCTTCGGGTTTTCAACTTAGCGAGCTATTCTGTTTTTATCTCTAGGCGAAGTATTTCTTGACTGCATCTGAATTCATAGGACGAGTGAAATCCTCCCCATCCATAGTTGTAAGTATCAACGCACCGCCTGAAAAGACTATCTTAACAACATATAGACCTTCATAGTTTGGAGTCCACTTGCCCCTGGAATCGGGCGCGAAAGACAAGACTTTCTTGAGCACAAGGTCACCTTCTCGGAACCCACGAGGCTTGACCTTCTTATCAAAAGCTTTCTTCATTCTCTGTTGATACAACTGACCATGGCACATGGCAGTCAATCTCTTCTCTTCTATCAAATTCAGCTGGTCATAACGACTCTGAACCCATTCAGCATCAGTCAACTTGGCCTCCATCAAGACTCTCATTGATGGGATCTCCACCTCTACTGGGAGTACGGCCTCCATGCCATAAACAAGAGAGAAAGGGGTTGCCCCTGTTGAAGTGCGAACAGACGTGCAGTATCCATGTAAAGCAAATGGCAACATCTCATGCCAATCCTTATACGTGACAACCATCTTCTGGATAATCTTCTTGATGTTCTTGTTAGCAGCTTCAACAGCCCCATTCATCTTGGGTCTATAAGGAGAAGAATTATGGTGTGCAATCTTGAACTCGCTACACAGTTCTTTCATCATTTTGTTGTTCAAGTTAGATCCATTATCAGTAATGATCTTATTTGGCACACCATAACGGCATATGAGTTGATTCTTGATAAACTTCACGACCACCTGCCTGGTCACATTTGCATACGATGCTGCTTCAACCCACTTAGTAAAGTAATCAATTGCTACGAGAATGAATCTGTGCCCGTTGGACGCTTTTGGCTCTATCATGCCAATCATGTCAATTCCCCACATAGAGAAAGGCCATGGTGATGAAATCACACTCAAAAGTGTCGGAGGAATATGAATCTTATCCGCGTAAATCTGACACTTATGGCATTTCTTCACATATTTGCAGCAGTCAGACTCCATTGTCAGCCAATAGTAGCCTGCTCTCAATATCTTTCTAGTCATGGCATGTCCATTGGAATGAGTATCAAGTGAACCCTCATGGACCTCAGTCATCAACAGGTCTGCTTCGTGTCTATCCACGCATCTGAGCAGAACCATGTCAAAATTTCTCTTATAAAGCACTTCGCCATTGAGGTAGAAACTACCTGACAATCTCCTCAAAGTCTTCCTATCTTTCACAGATGCCTCAGGCGGGTAAACCTGGTTTTGAAGGAAACACTTGATGTCATAATACCATGGCTTATCATCTTTCACCTCTTCTACCGCAAACACATGAGATGGTCTATCCAAGCGCATCACGGTGATATTGGGAACTTCATTCCAAAGTTTTACCACAATCATTGAAGCTAGCGTAGCGAGAGCATCTGCCATCCGATTCTCATCTCGAGGAATATGATGGAAATAAACCTCAGTAAAGAACGTCGAAATCCTCCTTGCATAATCTCTATATGGAATGAGGTCAGGCTGATTCGTTTCCCATTCACCCTTAATCTGATTAACAACGAGGGCCGAATCACCATATACATCAAGATGTTTGATCCTTAGATCAATACATTCCTCCAATCCTATAATACAGGCCTCATACTCAGCCATATTATTCGTACATTTGAAAGTTAGCCTTGCTGTAAAAGGAATATGCGTGCCCTAAGGAGTAATAATCACTGCCCCAATACCATTTCCATACTGATTTACAGCGCCATCAAACACCAAGCTCCATCTGGAACCAGGCTCTGGCCCTTCATCAAGTGTAGGCTCATCGCAATCTTTCACTTTCAAATACAGAATTTCCTCATCCGGGAAGTCATACTGAACTGACTGATAATCTTCAATAGGCTGATGTGCCAAATGGTCAGCCAAGATACTACCTTTAATAGCCTTCTGAGCTCGATACTCAATATCATACTCAGATAACAACATCTGCCAACGGGCAATTCTTCCTATTAAAGCAGGCTTCTCAAAGATGTACTTGATTGGATCCATTCTGGATATCAACCAAGTCGTATAATTTATCATATACTGGCGTAGGCGCTTAGCAGCCCAAGCCAAAGCACAGCATGTCTTCTCAAGCATTGAGTATCGAGACTCACAATCAGTGAACTTCTTACTCAGTTAGTAAATATCATACTCCTTCTTCCCTGATTCGTCTTGCTGACCGAGGACGCAACCCATTGAGTCTTCAAGAACAGTCAGATACATGATCAAAAGTCTTCCTTCCACAGGCGGAGATAGAATCGGAGGTTCTGACAGATACTCTTTAATACTGTCGAAAGCTTTTTGGCAATCCTCGGTCCAATCATGAGACTGATCTTTCCGGAGGAGCTTGAATATTGGCGCACATATGGCAGTCATGTGAGATATGAATCTAGAAATATAATTCAAGCGGCCAAGAAAGCCTCAGACTTGTTTCTCAGTTTTGGGTGCAGGCATCTCTTGTATTGCTTTGACCTTTGCAGGATCAACCTCAATACCTCTTTCACTAACGATAAAGCCCAATAACTTGCCGGAACGGACTCCAAATGTACACTTGTTGGGATTCAGACGAAGCTTGTACTTCCTCAAACGCTAAAAAAGCTTCAACAAATGCTCTACATGTTCAACTTCCATTCTTGACTTAGCAATCATATCATCAACATATACCTCAATCTCCTTGTGCATCATATCATGAAACAAGGTGGTCATAGCTCGTTGATACGTGGCTCCGGCGTTCTTCAAATCGAAGGGCATCACTCGATAACAGAATGTTCCCCAAGGTGTGATGAATGTTGTCTTCTCCATATCCTCAGGTGCCATCTTGATCTGGTTATATCCGGAAAATCCATCCATAAATGAGAAGACATTGAATTTAGCTGTATTGTCTACCAATATATCAATGTGTGGTAGAGGAAAATCGTCTTTCGGACTAGCTTTATTCAAGTCTCTATAGTCCATACACATCCGGACTTTTCCATCTTTCTTGGGCACGGGCACAATATTGGCCACCCATTAAGGATATGTAGAAGTCACGAGAAACCCTGCATCAATTTTCTTCTGAACTTCCTCTTTGATTTTCACTGCCATATCAGGGTGGGTTCTTCTGAGCTTCTGCTTCACAGGCACGCACTCAGGCTTCAAAGGTAAGAAATGTTGCACAATATCAGTATCTAGACATGGCATGTCTTCATACGACCAAGCGAAGACGTCAACATATTCTCGTAGTAATTCAATCAACCTCTTCTTAACAGTTTCTTCAAGGAGTGCCCCAATCTTCACTTCACGAACACAATCCTCAGACCCCAAGTTGACTGTTTCCAGATTCTCGAGATGCGGCTGAATGATCTTCTCTTCATGCTTAAGTAGACGGGTAATCTCGTCAGGAATCTCTTCAACATCATCTTCTTCCGCCTCAAATACAGGGAACTCAAAATTGGGAGATGGTGTTGGATCATTATGTTCAATGGGTTTGATCAACCTGCATAATGATTTTGGATATGAAAAGCTTTAGAATTCAAACAAGGCAATCATTATGCAGATGAAAAGATTGATTTTTTATTTTTTTATTTTTTTATTTTATTTTTTATTTTTTAGGGTTTTATGTGATCACCAATTTCATGCAGAAAAGCAAAAAGGGAAAATGATTGGAAAAACAAACATTTAACATGAATTTATTAAATGAAAATATCATTGTATTTATGTTGCCAACAATGTCATCACTTCTCCTTTTGGCATGGGAGAAGGGTTTTTAAACAGAGTGATCATTACGTTGACTTGTGGATAACTGTAGGAATATCCACAGCGACCCAATTGTTGCAGACCCCTCCAGGGATGATGAAATTGCCAGAATCCTCTGTATCTTCTTCCAAGACAGCAGCAACTTCTTCATCCTGACCGGCGTGGATGAAACCTCCACTCTTGAATAACCCTTTGGTGTTGAAGACCCCAGAAGAAAAGCTTATGCCAGCCCGAGACTTATTGTCTTCTAGCTCAATCATTTTTCCTAAACCAGCAGTTGCGCCACACTCAATGGCTAACTTTGCGTCTTTGTAGGAAGCAAATGAAGGAGTTCTCTTCTCAATAGGCTCAGCTGTAGATAAAGCTTGGAAAGGAGTTCCAACTTCATCCTCAACATCTATATACGAGAAGGAAGACAAATGGCTAACCAGGAGAGCCTTTTCTCCCCTACCACTACCAGCTTCTTATTTTTCACAAATTTCAGTTTCTGGTGTAGGGTGGATGTCACGGCGCCCGCCTCGTGAATCCATGGTCTGCCTAAGAGACAGTTATACGATGGGTGGATATCCATAACCTGGAAGGTAATCTGGAAATTACTTGGTCCAATTTTGACAAGGAGATCAATTTCCCCAATCACTGTTTTACGCGACCCATCGAAAGCTTTCACAACAATTCCACTCTGCCTCATGGGAGGCCCTTGATATGATAGTTTAGAAAGAGTGGTTTTTGGCAATACGTTCAGTGATGACCCAGTGTCTACCAACACATTGGACATGGCGTCGTCTCTGCAGTTCATAGATATATGTAGAGCCAAGTTGTGGTCTCTTCCCTCCTCAGGAAGATCAGAGTCACAGAAACTCAGGTTGTTACAAGCGGTAACGTTTACAACAATGCTATCGAATTATTCTATTGTGACATCATGATCTACATATGCCACATCCAATACCTTCTGCAGTGCCTCTCTATGTGGTTCTGAATTCAGAAGTAATGATAACACATATATCTTGGATGGTGTTTGTAGAAGCTGGTCTACAACATTGTACTCACTTCTCTTGATGAGCCTCAGCATCTCATCGCAGTCTTCTTTCACATTTCCACTCGGGCCAACAGAAGTAGGAGTTATCAATGTAGAGGAGGGCTTAACAACAGGTGCCGGATTCGGGGTGCTCACAGCTTTCCCAATCGGGCGTTCAACAAAATCAGCATTAGCCTGGGGCTTGGGAGGTGCTGAAAACACACGACCGCTGCGGGTCAAACCACTAACATCTGCGATATTAACAACAGAGGAAGATGGCAAGGACACCTCTTTCCCATCTTCTACAGCAACAGCGTTGTAACGAAAGGGGATGGCTTTCTCGGAAGAATACGGTACAGGACCGGCAGGCTTGATGGTAAGAACCGGAGAAGCCTTCTGCTTGCTACCATCATATTTGATGATAACAGGCTCGGGCATCCGGAATACTGGGGAAATTACGTGGACCTCATGCTCATCTTCGTCAACATTCCTATTCTGAAGAATCTCAATGACTCCTTCATCCAGCATTTCCTGAATATCCTTGTGCACCTGGCAACAACCCAATCGGTTAACAGAGCATACTCGGCATCTATCATGGTCGTGCTCATAATGACTGTACTCACATAGAAAACGATGCATTTCGACAAGAGACTGTCGAATATGACTGACATATTTGATTTTGTACTTGTCAGGGCAGGCCTAGACCATGTTGACAGATTTCCCATGCTTGGGCAATGGGTTCTTCTTTACATTAGGACCTACATCCTCGAAACACAGAATGCCACACTTCACAAGGTCTTGAACCTTGGTCTTCAAAGGGTAACAATTCTCCACGTCGTGACCGGGAGCACCAGAATGGTAGACACAATGTAATTCGGGCTTATACCACAACTGGGGGTTAGCAGGTATAGCCGGTGGGTCTCTCAGAGTAATCAACTTCCTCTCTATCAAAGAGGGATACAATTCTGCATACGTCATTGGAATAGGATCAAAGGTGACCCTTTTCCTCTCGTAACTCGTGCTGGTTTGATTACTGTTTCGAGGCTGGTAGGCCTGCTGTTGCGGTCGGTGCTGTTGTTGCTGATATTGCGGATGTGGTTGCTGATTGTTACTATGTTGCTGATACTTTTGATTGTCTCTGAAAACATGTGCTATATGAGCCACCTGGTGCTGGTTACCGGCGGGACGCACGGTCTTCCTCCTCTCAGAGGGTCTTCTAGATTTCACATGGGAGGTCACAGCATGTGCCTCTCCGTCTTTCTTCTTTGCAAACGCCCCATAACGTTTGGCAGAAGAGCCTTCTTCTCTGGTTAGACGTCCTTCTCTAACCCCTTCTTCTAGACGCATGCCCATATTCACCATCTCGGTGAAATCAGAAGGAGCGCTAGCGATCATCCGCTCATAATAGAATAAACTCAAAGTCTTTAGAAAGATCTTGGTCATTTCCTTCTCTTCTAGCGGAGGCACGATCTGTGTTGCCAACTCTCGCCACCTCTGGGCGTATTCTTCGAATGTTTCTTTGTCCTTCTGGGACATGGCCCTCAATTGATCCCTATCGGGAGCCATATCCACATTATACTTGTAGCTGACTTTGAAAAGTTCGGAAGCAGACTTTCCAAAAAGATCCTTTCCTTGAAGAGTTTTCAATTCCTTGCGAAGCTCAAGAAATTGATCATTCATAGCGTCCATCTTTTCATAGACATCTGGGCCCTCAGACGGCTCAGAATGATAAATGCTGTCGTCTACCCTAGGTATGGTATGCACGACAGGAGGAGGAACAGCAAGGACCGGGCTAGATGCCGGCATAGAAGCAAAGGTTGGAGCAGGACCCTCAGGCATGAAATTGGGAGGCATCCCCCACGGGAATCCGGCTGGCATGGCCGCTGGAGAAAAATGTGCACTGGCTGCAGGCACAGTTGAGGAAACAATCTTAGAGATGATTGTCCTCTGGGGAGGAGTTGAAGGCGTCGGAGAAGATTGGCTCTGGGCAGCCAAGAATGATTCCATTAAGGCACTCAATCTGGCCACTTCCTCTTTCAGCTCACGGTTCTCTTGCTCTAGGTGATCCATCAATCTTAAAATGTTGGCTCTAGTGTAGTACCGGTGAGTCAGCTTATCTTCAAAATAAATGAAGAACACAGAGTTAGACCACAGGACAAGAAGCCGGGAACAAAACCTGCTTATGCACATGATGCATGCAATGCTTGTGCATATGATTTGTTTTTTCATTTCAAAGGAACTTTAGGGTTACATTTGCAAATTTTGGAAATATTAAACATTTATCACATATGGAAATATCTCATCAAATAATATTAGGGAAAAGAAGTACAGCATCGTCAATCATACACAAGAGAAAAGGAAAATAATCATCCTATGGATCCCTAGAAACAATCATCTAAAGCTCGGGATACAGGAAGATAGGATGCACGAAGCCTCTTCACCTCTCTCTCGTAGGCTGCCTCCATATCCGCCTTCTCCTTGGCGAGTCGATCATACTTCCTCTTCCAAAACTTGGAAGACTGAGGAAGTAGAGAAGTCCATGCATCATCAGGATCATCAATAACCTGATGTTCGAGGAACTCTATCAAAGCGTCCTTCTCTCTGATCTGCTGAAGTAACTCTTCGCGTTCACGGATCCAAGCACGTGAATGGTCTTCATCTCTCAACTCCTTTACTCCTTGATTAGGGAGGGTTGAGGGCCCAGCCATAATCATAGGTGTAGGTCTCGGATACTCGTAAGGCATGAGATACTCAGAAGCTCTCTTCCTAACCCAAGCAGTGTAAGACTCCATAGCAACACAATTCTTAGGACCAAACTCTTTCCTTCCTTTCATATGAATCTTGCGCCAAGCGCGGACCATCCTAGCTTTCAAGTTTTGGGGATCTTTACCCTCCTGAAAGAACACACCCTCTAACAGAATGTTATTGGGTTTATCCTTTAGGGGGAACCCAAGCTGACGACGTGCTAAAACAGGGTTGTAGTTAATCCCACCACATGTACCGAGAAGAGACACATTGGAGAATTCACCACAAGAGTCGATAATCTGCACACCATCATACACACGGTTATACCAAAAGATATCATCATTAGTGAGAGACATAAGTCTCGTGGACCACTGTAGACATCCCTTGTTCTCCTTGAAAGCGACCGTCTGCGGTAAGTGAGAAATAAACCACTTATACAACAGAGGCAAACAACACACAATGGCGCCACCACCCTTTGCATTCCTCATATGCAAAGAGAAATAAGCATCACCCAACAGAGTCAGAACAGGATTAAGAGTAGAAAAGATCCTAATAGCGTTCACATCCACAAACTTGTCGATGTTGGGGAACAATACCAATCCATAGATGAGAAGCACAAATATGGCTTCAAAGGCATCCTCACTCATGGCCTTCCCATATATAGTAGCTTGAGCAATGAGGAACTCAGAAGGGAGACCTTGAATTCCACCTTTGGTAGTCATATGAGCACCAACCAGAGATTCATCTATGTGCAACATGTCAGCTATCTCTTGAGAAGTATGAATACTTTCCAAGCCACTGAACGGCAACTGGCCTAGAATAGGTATACCCACAAGATAGGCATACTCCTCAAGCGTAGGTAAAAGCTGGAAATCCGGAAACGTGAAGCAACGGTACAAGGGATCATAAAACTGCACCAATACACTCATCAACCCTTCATCCACCTGAGTAGTCAGAAGAGGAAGAAGCTTCCCAAAACGAGCCTTGAAACCCAAGGGATCTAGTACATAGGATGTCAAATTCCTTAACTCTTTCAAATCTGGTTGCCTGAAGCTGTACTTCTTTGTATTCCTTCTTTGTCTTTCCATGTCTGAAAATTTTGCAAATAAACCCCTTAAGTTCCTTGAAAATTTTCTTCATTATGGATGCTATGGATGCAAATGGGTGCATGAATGCAACAATCACACTCAAGGATCAAGCAAAGCACACCAAACAAAGGTCATGGGATGGATCATGTTATCCTTAATATCAATCATCCATTTTGGTGGATTATGGTTTACACCTTATCAACACCCAAGTTCCATTGATATTAAGGATTCATGAACGGATTAACCATGAATCAAGGGTTTGTTGTAAGTCACGAGCATGGAGTCTCGATTAAAAACCACCCAACGGGAGTGTACTAGGGTTTAAACCTGCCAAACATGTTCTACAAGAGGTTCCCATAGTCATCATCCCATCTTTCGGATATTATCGGAGAAACGACTACCCGTTTTCCAAAAATATTCTCAAGAGAGACTCTTATGAGTGTAGTATCGCGTAACAATCGTATCAAATCTTACACTTGAATGACTTTTGCACTACATCCTAAAAATAGGCCAAGATGGGCTTGGTAAACTAAGGTCCTTGGCTTCTAAGGTCTATATTGGAAAGAGTAATGTCTAACCACAACTTACTTGTGTGACATTATTGATCCCAACATGACCTCCACCAAGTGAATGGACTTGCAAGTCAACTTGCTAAGGAATAACTCCACACAAGTCAACAAGAGTACGTCATTCTCCTATCCTAAATGCACTCGAGTCCGGGTATAGAACTCATCTCACAAAGATCACCAAGCATACAAGGAATTAATATTCAAGCAACTTAATCATTACATACAATACAGTAATCCCAAATTGCACAAAAATATGTCACAAAACAAATACAATACAACAAGCATGAAAAGTTGGCAAAACCCACTAGGCATTTCATCCCCAGCAGAGTCGCCACTTTTCTGTAGCAGGGTATTCGTTATCATTAGAGATATTGACTAAATCCAAGGTAAATCATACAAAGTCGAGTCGCCACCGCACTTCTATTTATCCAAAGTAATGGTTAAAAAGCAAACAAAAACCTAATAGTTTTAACAAAAAACTAGCAAAAGAAACAGAGATCTAGGTAAGGGGGTTGGTTATGCAATGGGAAGGTGTTAGGCACCCAAAACATCCTAGGTACTCCTAGGGAGCCCTTTTCATACTTGTTGCAAAGGTTGTTTGTTTTGTGAAAATTTGTTTGTGCAAACATGATTGAAGAGATGAGAAGAGAATATACAAGTTATTTACATTTTGTGTTTGGATGGATAAACCCATTGCCTACGTACCATCTTAAAAAAGATTAGGATCAAAACCTCGTAGTTCGGGGTAAAAAATATCAAAAAACAAGTTGGTGAATTGATTGGTCCAAAAGCCTTAAGGTCTTTTGTTATCAAAGGGAGAAAACTCAATCAAACCACAAATCCACCATGTGAGGATAGCTTCAACATGCTAGTGAGGGGTTAACCCTATAATAAGCATGGAAGACTCATTGTCCATCACTAAGGATATAGGCGAGTATTACATCTACCACAAAGATAACTCAAACCTAATAGCTAAAGGTTATGGAAAATTTGATTAAGAAGTGGCCATCGGAACCACAAAAAGAAATTTGAATGGGTTATATTTACCAATTAGAAGTATGTACAAAATAGTCAAAGTTGACTTAAAGATTCAATTCAAGATAAGTATTGTGAAAAGAAAGTTTGAAAATCAAAAGCATAAGGCTTAGGTTTCTAATGTTTGAAAGCAAAGGTTAAATGTTTGCACAAAAGGTTTTGGCTTGGGTTAGAGTGGAGAGATGAAGAAGAAGGGCTAAGTCCTAAGTAAAACAAAAAGAGTAGGGATGAAGAATCAAAACCACAAAAGGAGTCCCTCTCTTGAGATCATATTGATGATCCAAGTAGCTCCCATCCTTTGGAATAAGCAACCACAAAGCATAAGCAATCAAAACAAGTCTCATAAGAGATCCTCAATGTGTCTTGTATCTTCCACTTTGGATGAACATGGTAATGGTCTTCCAATTAAGCTCAAATGGAAACTCCTAGCACAAAAGCACACACATCAAAGATTCCATGAAGTAAAACAAGAATGGACAAGAGTGAGTTTAGAGATTTGGTTCTTCTAACCCATCTTCATCATTAAGATCCTTTTACTCCAATTTTGCATAAGGAAGGTCCTAGAATCTAAGTCCAATTCTCCATTTTTTTGCATAGGGAAAGTCCTAGAAACTAAGTCCATTTCTTTGCATTTGGTCCACAACAAACAAAACGAAACACGAGCACAATAATATATACACAATTATGTGCTCAAGTGAGCAAAAGGCAAATGGCATTAACATAAACATGTGCTCAAGTGAGCAAAGAGAAAAGCAAATGGATAATATGTGCAAGAATAGTAAATTACATAAAGTAATTGTTAATTATCAATAGTTAGTGTTAGTAGTTAGTGTGCCATAAGGCAAATTTAGCGCTATGTTAAGCAATCGTAATTGGACTTATGTAGAAGTCACAACTATCTGAGGCCGGTCAATAATAATGTAGGCAACAAACACAAGTTAGGAGTCTTGATTAGTGAACCAAGTCCCAAAAACTTGCCATGCCAAAAAAAGAAAATGAGAATTGATCTTGTATTGGTTTAAGCCTTTTGCATGATTTAGAAGACAACCTATCCTTAATGCAAAGCCATTCACTTGATCAATTGATCAAGATGAATTAGATTTGAATCAAGGAAGATTAAATCTCCCTAACCAATGCTAACTTATCAACCTTCAACTCATTGATCAAGAAGAAAAGAAATAGAAGAAGAAGAAGGAGAAGATGGATAAGAGAAATGGAAATGGCAAAATTAAAGTGCAATAAATGAAATACAATGTACCAATCCTCATATGTTGACCAATAACATTGAAAGTCAAGGTCAAACAATCAAAAACAGAAGTGAGATGAAGATTGGGAGTCAAGAAATGAATAAACTATTTTTGGCATTTTTTAATATTTAATTAAACTTGAATTAAAAATAAAATGGAAAGGTCAAACTTCAAAATTACTTCAAATCAACCTTGAAAAGTCCAAGTAATTTATCCTAAGTTCAACAAGGTCAAACAAAGTTTGACAAAAAATTTCAGCATTTTTAAAAGTCAGAGACTATTTTTAATCAATTAAAAATGAATAAAAACAACCTAATTGAACTAAAATCTCAAATAAATCTCAAATCAATTCAAAAATTGATGAGAATATTTTTCATAGATCCATCATCATTCAAATAGGTTAGGAAAATATTTTTGTATTTTTTGAATATCAAAAACTATTTACAATGAATTAAAAAAAACCAGAAAAGACAAAATTCATGAAAAATATCAAATGACAAAATAAAAAATATTAAAAATCAGAAATAGAAACTAGAAATTATTTGGGAAATAATGCAATTGGTCCCATAATTTTTGGATTAAAAATGAAAGAGATATTGATTTTTGAAATAAAATGGATTTTAAGAAAATAAAATGGAATTAAAACAGAAAATAGAAATTGGAAAAAATGAGAGCCCTTGGATCTGAGCTCATTAATTGAGCTGGCAGATCCAAGGATCCAGAGGCGCGCGCTCATGGAACACCAAAGTCAATGCAATCACATGGGAAAGAAATAAAAGTCATAACAAGCAATGGTCAGGATTCGATCTGGGAAAAAGATCACACGGCCAGGATTCAAACTGGAAACAGGCGCCCACCGGAGCCACCTTCTTCTCAGGTGAGCCTGCAGATTCCGGCCAAATTTGCAGGTCTTTAAACCTTAATGAAAATGCACAATCCTTATACCAAAATGAAGCTGGGGTTATGTACATCACCCCTGTAACCTTGAATCACACTCAAGATTCCTACAAATGGAGAAATCTGAGGTGGAAGATTCAGGTATGCAAGATGCAGATCAAGGAAAAGCAAAATTGAAGCTACCACTAGCTTGCCTCTCAAGTGAGGACTTCAGAAACCATTAGATCCAAGCAAAAAGGTCCATGGACGATGAGAATCGAAGAAAATACCAGTTGGAATGTAAACTTGAGTTCTGGTAATTTGAGCACGATGCCTTGCTTGCTTTGCTAAAACAGAAGTTCAATGAGATGAATGATGGAGGTTTAGAAGCATTAGATCTAAGAATTCAACCAGATGAAGTTGAATTTTAGATCTGAAAAATTTGAGAAAAACGCAATTGCTTTTTTAGTGATGGCTATGGAAAGAATTCTGCAGCATTTCAGGTTGAATTAGGCGTGTGAAATGAATGGAATGAGGTCTCTATTTATAGAGGAAGTGGCAAGAAGCTTGTGATCAATCCGTGTGCATGGCATGTGAAGCTTCATTGCATGGGCTTGCATGATCGTGTACAAGGCCCAAAAACAATGCCAAATAAATTCTGAGCATCAGCCAAATGGAATTGGACGTGTGACTTGAAAGGCAATTGCTTATGTACCAAGATTTCAAGTGAATTCCTCAATTGTACCTAAACAACCATCTCTTCGAAAGTACCATTTAGAAAATCCAAACATAGGCATATGGCTAATGGTTGGAAAGGTCTTTGTATAAGGAACAAATGTTATGTTGGACAAAAACTCATTTGAAGTGTGGAAATTTATGAAATTTGAGTTTAAAGTGCAAGGTGCAAGATATGTCAAGGCAAGGTTTCTAAAATTGGCCAACTTTCAAGCCCTTCTGTTTTGATGATGCAAGCCTCAAATGGAAACACCTCCAACATCAAAGTTGTATATCGTTTCAAGACAATCAAAATAGACTTAAATTTTGCATCATTTGGATTTTTTATGAAAGAGTTATGGGCACTTGAAGTTGGACTTTTTTTACTTTCAATGCATTTGGTCAAAAAGGACCTATAATGTCTTGCATTATCACATGTATCTCCTTTGAGATTTTGGAATTTTGTTCAACATAACATTTGAAGTATACATCTTACTCTTTCCAATGCATTTGATCCCACCTCAAAATCATAAAAAATGAATGAGTTATGTCCTTGGGAAGTTGACCCATAATTAGGGTTTCAGTCAAAATGACCTATAATGTATTGGAGTGGCAGATGGTCTTCCAAGCTTCAAATCAATTTTTGATGAACATGAAAGTTGTTCATATTATCCTTAAGAACATTTTTTATTTTGGAACCATCTCCATTTGACCAACACATAAAAAGTTAGGTCTTAGTGCATTTCAAAATAGTGAGATGAATTGACTGATCAACTTCTCAAGTCCATGCCTCATATCTTGATGAATTGATGATTGAGGACACTCAAATAAGTTCAAATATGCATGAAATGATGAATTAAAGAAATTCCCTTGATTGTATTTGATCATGGGCTGAGGTTGCTTCATGAGCAAGGCATTGTGATGCACAGATGAATTAGGGTTTCTCTGAAGAACAAACCTTAAACCCTTTGACTTGCTTTGATCAAAATGATGAATTGAGGTACTAGGGAGGCATATTTGATGGATGAGAGCTTTGGGAACCATTACCATGCTTGCTATCATCTCTTCTTGACCATGTCTTTGTACTAATGATCTCCTTGAAGCTTTGGACCTTGTGATTGCTCAAGCTACAAAACAAAAGATGTTAGTGACATATTTTTGTGCTTTTGGTTAGTAAACAAAAGTGAGAAAAGAAATGATATACAATTCAAACATGCTTGGTGTAACACCTCAAAATTTGCCCTCCTCTTCTTGGGACTAGTTTAGCATATTGCATTTCATTTTGTAGGACATTAGGCATTTGCATATTGCATATCATGTGAAAATAAACAAGTCATCCTCCTAAGTCTTTCTCAGGAGATAGAGAGGTTAAGAGATTCAAGCTTGAAGGTCTCATAAATTGATCACTAGCCATCTGAGTGTTTGTGCTAGGGTTTTCTTGGTTCTTCAAGGAGGTTAAGCATTATCTTGATTGAAAGGTTACATCATCATCATCATGGTTATGTCATCCTCAAAGGTTTCAGAATTCATGCTCAGATTCCTTAGGATTAGGGTTTTGACCTCTGGTCAACCCTAATCAGTTGCATTCTTCCAACCAGGGATTCTCAAGGAGATGAAGTCTTTATTAAGAAGGATATCATCATATTGATTTTATTGAGCTTGTACAAGCTAGGGTTTCATTTTGGAGCCATTTCATCAAGTGGTTGAGGCTCAAAATCATCTGTGCATGTTCAAGTCATCTGTCAACCATAAAAGTCAACTGTGCAAGAACTGAGGGCTAGGAGGTGGAGAAATGAGTTTCAACATCTCATTCATGTTCAAGGGAGGCTTATTCATCATGTCAAATGTATATCTTGAAGAATTTGAGGTCAGGTCAAAAGTTTCCAAAAATGGAAAGTGACCCATAATTGAAAGTTTCCAAAAATGGAAAGTTTTTGTTTCAAATTCAACTTGATCTTACATCATTAAAGAAGCTTCAAATGAATTTTTGCCCAACATGAAAGTTGAATATCTCTCTCTCCCATTTCCAAAAAGTCCAAGATCATGAATTTATGATGAATGGTTGAGGAGATATGATCAAATCATTGCCAAGTGTGCTTGAAACTTCAAAAGGGCATAACTTTTTACTCATAACTCCAAATTGAGTGGTTCTTTTTGCAAAATTATTCTCATGACATGAACTTTCCAAATCATTCATCACATTGCATGAAAATTCATCACATGATCATTTGCTTATTCATGAAGATTTTGGAGGGAAAATGCTAAATTTGAAATTGGTGCATCGTGGGAACTTTTTACCATTGCCACTGTGTTTGAAAAATGATTTTAAGTGAATTAGATCATGCTTTAGTTATTGTTCACGTTCATTTATTCCATGCACCATGCAATTTTCATTTTTTGGTCACACACCCTATCTTTGCTAATCTCAACTAAACCTTGCCTAATTACAATTTGGATGTGATTAGTGGAGCATATATATTCATAATCATAACAGAATTTGAGAGGATTCTAGATCTAGATCTCAAAATTCTCTCTCCCTCCAATTTTTTCTCTCTACCAAAATTCAAATTTCTTCCACATAGCACATTGATTTTCTTCCATATTCTTGTTCACTGACCCTCATTTAGTGTAGATCAAGCATTGGTTTGGAAGATTCGAGCAGAATTTGTGCATCATTCAAGGAAGAACATGAAGATGGAAAGTGTTATTTGAGCAAGATTTAAGCTTCTCCAAGTCTCAATTTCAACTTCAAACTTCATAATAGTGATATAGGAGTGGATTTACACGCTTGCCAAGCCTTGGATCTGCCACTGCCATTGTTGGATCTTCAAGAGGTCAAAAAATTTGAACCTCTTAATTCATGATTTTATGTGCATATTATTGTAGATCTTTCCACGCTGAAAATTCTGATCTAAATTTCATAAAAAACGGATGATTATTGAGTGAGATATGCTTGATTAAAGTTTGACATTTTGAAATGTTTTTGATCGATTCTCACGATTCATGATGAATTAGCTTTAGATTTTGGTTGATCTGTAACCTACATTGCATGACCTTTCTGATGATATAAAAATTTTAAAATTCTGGAAAAAAAAAATCGTGAACAGTAACCACAACCGTCTTCATGAAGAAGACGGTGGTTTCCGCCCGTAGCGTCCACCTAGCGTCCGTTTAGTGTCCGCCTGGTTTTGTACTAGGGCACAGCGTCAAAACGACGCCGTTTTGTTCCCAGCGCCCTCCCTCGGTTCGATTCCGCCTGGAAGCGTTTTTTCAAATTTTATTTTCATTTCCACTTTTCCCTCCAAATTCCATGTGCATGATCATTTTTATTTCATTTTTTTTGCTAACTTTAGAAAATCATATCAAATTGGGAAATGATCCAAATGAATCCATTCTTTTTGATAATTGTTCACATGAATGTCCTCTATTTTTTAGTGTTGATTTTATGATTTTACACTTTCTGGTTTTTGAATGGTGACTGTTTGATTGAACATGTATGATTTTGTGACCTTGCTCCATTCTCCCTAATGTGAAATGCTCAAAAATAATCCAAATGCCATGAAATTTTGCATGATGATTCTTAACATGTTGATTGACATTTTAGGCTTAGTTTGATATTTTTCCCATGTTCCATCCCTGTTTTATGTACATGTTAATATGGTGTGACAATGCATGTCACACAATTGGAAGTCCTATTTGATCATTTTCATTTCCATATCAAAGGAGCTCCTCTGTTTATGATTTTTGGCATGCTAATTGTATTGGACATGTTGTATGCTCATGAAAATTTCCAGAATTTTTTGAGCCATTTCTGATTTAATATGCATTTTCTCATCTTGTATGTCCAATTGATGATCATGTTGTGTGCATTGCCTTCTCTTGGTTGGATCATGACCTTGCTTGATGATTTTGATTTGGCATTTTTTATGACATATTCTCAGTTGATTGAAGTTGCTTCATGTTGAATATCAAGTTCTGTTTTGGCTTTTTTATCCACTTGTGACCCTAGGCTTTGACCTAGTGGTTTTGCACTTATATGTGAGCTTTGAATTTCAGGACCAAGCATCCAATCTCCATGGTTGATGTTGCTTCACCATTTGAATGTTGATATTTGCTATTGATTGCTAACATTTGGTTGTTTTGTAGGTTGATGATAATTCACTTGATTGTTTTCCTTATGGCTTACGTGTTGTACATTGGGATTGTCTGTTTGTTGTTGACTGTTGTCTGTTTGCCTAGATAATGTACTGATTTGTTTAGTTGTTTACACAGGTACCTAAGTTGCTTTAAGTTCATTTGAACTTTGCTTTGCTTGTGGTTGGCATACCACTTAGGTAAATTCCTATTATCCATGTAGTCTGGAAGACCTGTCATGTTATGTTGGCAGGCACCTGTCTGAAGCCCTCCTTAAGAGGCAATGTTTGTGGTTGTTTATCTTTGTGCCTTGTACATGTAAAGACCTCCTAAGTGAAGAGGCATTGGCAGATAAAAGGGATGTGTAATCCATCCCCTGCTACTCAGTTGTGTCATTCATCTTGCTCACACCCTGTGTTGATGCACTTTGAATAAAAACCCAAAATCTTGTTGTGTCAAGTCATGTGGAATAGAGTCCCACATTCTGGACTCCCACACATTCTTTGAGTCAAGCTCACCCAGGCCTGGGTTAAGAGCTATGAGGCATAACCCTCATCTCCATTTCATCTGCTCACCCTAACTCTCAATGTTAGAGGTTAAGAGCCTGACCACCCTTCCAGTATTTGGCTTGTTTGTCAAGGTCGATATGACCCCTTGACTAAAGCCCAACCTTGCTTGAGCCCCCTTGGTGGTGTATAGTGTGTGCTATTTGCTTTCGATGTTTATCTGCTTAGCTTCTCATCTCCTTTCTGTAGGAGTCGTATGATCAACTTTTGAGGAAGTTGACGTACGTAGAGATAGACTTGAGTTGACTCACTGCCTGTGTGAGTCAAATTCTTGTTAGAAACCTCAACCTAGGACTATTGTGGATTACATGATAACTATTAGGCTCGAGTCAGTCTCCCTTTTAGTTTGTCATTTCCCAGTCTCTGGTTAGGATAGAAATTTCTCCCCTGTTCAGGGGAACTACGTCGCCCTGATCCTCATACCAGATGAGGTACGTAGGCAGGAGATCGTGCGAGATCTCTCCGGGCACCCTTTTTTTCTTTTTGTGTGTGTTTGCTTGACAGTTATTAGGCTCGAGTTCCAGACTCCCTTTTAGCTTGTTTGTTTGATAACCTCTTGTGTGTGGGTGTGGAGTCTGATGTAAGTCCAGTGATTGGCATTCGGTTTCCCGTTTGGGTGTTTGTTTGTGTGGAGTCTGACGTAAGTCCAGCGATTGGCAGTCGGTTTCCTGTGGGTGTTTGTGTGCTTGGAGTCTGATGTAAGCCCAGCGATTGGCATTCGGTTTCCTTGTTTGCATTTGTTGTTTGGAGTCGGACGTAAGACCAGCCATTGGCAGTCGGTTTCCATTTGTGTGTTTGCTTCGATGTATCAGCGTCTTTGTGTTGTGTTTTGTTTCGGCGTGCGTTAGCCGAACTACGGTAGCTCTGATTCTCATTCCATATGAGATACGTAGGCATAGGATGCGATATCCTAGCGAGCCCGTTTCCCATTTCCCTGAACTACGTCGACTCTGATGTTTGTTTCTGACAAACTACGTAGGCCCAGGATGCGACATCCTGCCGAGTCACCTTCCTCCGTTTTCCTTCACCTGTGTTTTATTCCAGTGTGTGTGCATTCTTTTTGAGCAGTTATTTAGCAACCTTATTCTATTCTTCTGAGCGTGGATCTCGTCGAGTACGACGGACGTGAGGGGTGCTAATACCTTCCCCTTGCGTAACCGACTCCCGATCCTTGCAATCTCCGGTCGTAAGACCATTTCCTTTCCAGGTTTACTTCGAGCGTTTCCTTTCCCTCTTTGGGGATAAATAACGCACGCTGGCGGCTCTGTTTGTTTGTTTTTTCCCGCCAGTTGTTTTTCGCGGATGCGACAGTTGACGACTCTGCTGGGGACTTTAGAGAAGTTGACCTCTTGCTGGTCCATCTTCCCTAAGCGAGTCAGTCCTAGCGCTCTCTATGATAGCTTTGGTTGTTTTTGCTGCTCTATTTATTGCATTTATGATTATTATACTATGATTGTATATATTTGCATATATGTGTGCATGCATCATATTATCATTGTGCTGGATTCTATACAGGTGGTTCCTCTGATTTGGGGTGGGTGTTCTGAGTGGGGCTAAAACCCAGGCCCGAGTATACACCTAGGATTAGTGTGGTCTCACGTTCCTCACATGTTGGTTGGGCATGTTGTTGCGACGTGACATACCACAAGCCGAACGAGGTTCTTCTGAGTGAGCTCTTCCGGGTGGAGTATTCCACTTTGGTTGAGTTGTCTCTTTAGAGCTGTTGACTTCGGTGACCGTTCTTTCCCGGATCTTTGGTTTAGATGATCTTATGAGAGCTGCAGCGGCACACCCGAAAGGGCAAACCCGTTGAGTATCTTTGCCTGATTGTCGAGACCATTATCCGCCTTAGGATGACCTTATTAGAATTCACCTGTGAGGGGAGGGTTTGATCCTACAGATGCATGTTCTGCTGGTGACTTTGATGGTGACTAATGGTTCAGTTCTTGATCAGAGTTCTATTTATAAGTCGGATTTATGGATTTATTTCTGAGACGCCGGAGTTCTGTCCGTGGTATTTATCAGTGGGGATCCGTTTATTTCAGGATTCCCTGGGTTGATTCAGATGCTTTTGTTGTTATCCGATCAGTGACTTCCCAGTGATGATGGTGGTATATCCTTCAGTTCCGTTTATTTCGGAACCCCCGAGTTGGATTTGTGATTACTCGTTCCCTCAGATGGTTGTGATCAGTTCAGAGACCAGGGCCTCAGTGCAGTTGTTGATCAGATGACTTGGAGGATGGCACTGTGACTTGCATTCATGCATCATCATCATTCCCATTTTGCATTCATCTGCATTTAAACCATGTTTATCCATACTCAGGGTACATTCTCGATTGAGATTCTGGTTGAGAGACATCCTGATGTCAGAATGTTATTGTCAAATTATTATCCGTCTCGATGAAGCCAGAATCAAAGGACAGAGTGTTCCTCATACAGATAGACATTGCATTCATGCGTGAGTCATAATAACCTATCTTCTGTTTTGCAGGTGTCAGTATCTAACGTGTTTGGTTATCTCAGGAATCATTGCTCGCGCACGCCGAATCATTCCTTTGCATGTAGCTCGTCCGCATAGCTACCCTACCAGGCGCAACAAATCCAAACTGATGGATACATCCAACGCAGACATTCTCGAACTGAAAGAGAAGATGGGAGAGTTGATCAATGTTATGCAAGGGTTCGCCTTGGGGCAGAAGGCACTGGTTGAGAAGGTGGAGAAGCTTGAGCGGGCTTCAGCTGCTAACAGTGGTAATAATCATGAGGGTGTTTCCAACAACGGTCTTGGTGGTTCTAGGGACGGTGGTGACCCCGGAAGGAAGACTACTACTGGTGTAGTGATCAATAATGGGGGAGGTTTTGGTTTCGCTGCAGGCGGTATACCAGGTCCTATGGACAATAATCTGAAGGATGATCAGTTTCCTCCTTTTTTTGGGGCTGAGGAGGATAGAGAGGAAGATCAGTTCTCTGTGCTGAACGAACAGTTTGGTCAGTACGGTGTTCCGCCGCCAAACAAGGAAATTCAGGTGCTAGCAGAGAAGGTCAGGGCTCTGGAAAGCCATGCTACTCCTGGGGCTATCAATATGACAAACATGGGGCTGGTTGAGGGGATTGTAATCCCGCAAAAGTTTAAAGTGCCCACGTTTGGCAAGTATAATGGGAGTTCTTGCCCGGAAACTCATCTCCAGGCCTTTGTTCGAAAGATATATGCCTATACAATGGACCAGAAGCTATGGATGTATTTCTTCCAGGACAGCTTGTCTGGCGGGTCTCTGGAATGGTATACCAAGCTGAGGTCGTCGGATATCAAGAGCTGGAAAGATTTGGGGGATGCCTTCTTTAAACAATATCAATTCAATGCTGACATGGCTCCTAGCCGTACCCAATTGCAGGGTTTGTCTCAGAAGCCTAATGAAGGTGTCATACGGTGAACTGGACTTTTTGTGTTTTTTTATCGCAATGTCGCGGTTAGCAAGAGTCGCCACCGACTTTTCTTTTATCCAATAAGGAAAGGTGGAAAAGAACAGGAAAGACCTTAATTTAGATTTTGGGTTCGGGAGGTACATTATACAAAGGGAAGGTGTTAGCACCCTTTGTATCCATGGTTATCCATGGGCTCTTAATTGCTCGATCACTTATATTATTTTTGAAAAAAAAAAAAAGTGTTTGTGAATTGTTTAGAAAAATTGTTTTGAAAAGAGAATTTAACTTTGTAATGATTCTTGTATGAATGTATACAAAGTGATTATCTCGTTTAGTTTTGAAAATTGTTTAGAAAAATATAACTCGGTAATGATTCTAGTATGAATGTATACCAAGTGGTGATTTTCTGAAGGTATTTTGAAAGGTGTGAGGTGTGAAAAAAAATGTTTTAGGTTGTGAGCCAGCAATTAAGAGTTATACCGACCCAAGGTCTTTATGAGTATTTCCTATCCTTATGAGGGTAAAACTGTCCTTATTATTGAGAAATAAGTAGTTTTATCCTTTGGATGTAAAAGGGTCATCGTAGGGTCATTGATTGGTCATTGAAGGCAACAGTTACGAGGATACCTTAGCATTCGAAGGGACTATCATCTTTTAACCGTAGGCAACATCGGAGGGTCATCGAGGGACAAAGTTGTATATTCGAAGGCAACATCCGAGGGACTATAATGTATTTTATGATGATTTAACCGAAGGGTCTTTGCTAAGGGTATCCCCACGTTCGCGGGACATGACCGTAATATCGTAATCGTAAGGCAACAAAGAGAGGTCCAAGATCACTTATTCAAAGGCAAAGTTTTACAATTAATTATATAATTAGGATGAAACTCCACATTAAAATTATTAAAAATAATATATTAAAAAATTAATACATTAGAAATTAATACATTAAAAATTAATTTAGGGTGAAACTCCACAAGGGTATCCCACAAATAAAGTGGAATACCTAGCCAATAACCTTTTCCTGGGATATGTGAACCTTTACGAAACTCAAAAAAAAGAAAAATGTCAGAACACCAAATCAGGGTGCAATCGAAGATTACACCGGAGAAATATCACAACAATAAATAGGATAGGATGAATAATGCATGGCTATGATAAAAACATAAAAAAAAAACAGAATAGGCCACGGATTTTGAATTTGAAAACAGCCCCACGTTAGGAACTTTGAATTTTATGGCATTTTATCACAGGAATAACATGATCAAACCTTCAGGGTATTCAGGCATATTTAAATTCCCATACGAAAGCAAATTATATATCAACATTTAATCATGATGCATTATATATGTAGATATGGCCAATTGAAAGTATAAACAATAGAGATACGCAAACCTGTTTGCCAATTCAAGGTTGAAGAGATTGACCACTTGTAGTATCGGAATAAGTTAGGCAGCGGGAATTGGACGGCGATGGCTTCGGTGCAGATGGGCTGCCTTCAGGGTTTCTTTACTCTGAATTCTCCGGGTAGGCAGGGTTCCTATGCCAAAGTTTCTATCCGTCCTTCTCTGTTCTCTCTCTTTCTTTTCCTCAAGGTTTTGTTCCAAGGAAACCTCAGAGTGTTTTGCTTCTCTTCCTTCTTTCTCCAGTGAATCTCCCAGTGTAAACTCCAAGTCTAACTCCCCTACTGAAACTTCAGTATTTATAGACTAATTTCGTGGGTAATGGGCTTGGAATGAGGGAGACCCAAGTCCAAAATAATTTGTTATATTTTATTTATTTATTTATTTTAATTATTTAATTAATTAATTAATTAATTAATTAAAAAAAATCTTTTTTTTTTTTTTTTTTCGTTTTTTTTTTTTCGTTTTTTTTTTTTTTTTTTTTTTTTTTTTTTTTTAGGAAAAATGATGGGTAATTTTTGGGGTATGACAGCTGCCCCTGTTCAATATTCTTGAACCGAGAGAGTTAGGATGGCGTGTATGCCATTCGTGGTCTGGAGGTGGAAGATTATTGAACACTAGAATGCCCCAAAAATTTGCACTTGAGAATCGACAGTTGGTCTTGATGGAGATGGGCTTAAAGATGCCATCCGGGAGGTTTGATGACGAAAGCTTCAGATCGCGCCGTATATTAGGCCAATTTGAAGACATGGGTGCCACACTGGGTCGTACGTTAGACCGTATAATGAGTCATCCATTAGGCTGCCGACTTCGCTGGGGAGTCGGAGTGTGTCATATGCTGATGGGGATAAAGGATCAGAATGGACCATACGCTAGATCGTATCTGAGTTGCAGAATGAGTCGTACGTTAGGCTGAATCTGATGACGAAAGGGGTAGTCGTACGTTAGACTACACTTCAGAAATGTACCGTATGTTAGGTAGCATCTGAGGGGATGGACATCCGAACGGGTCGTACGTTAGACCGTCGCAGAATGAGTCGTCTGTTAGGCCGCATCTGATGATGAAAGCGGTAGTCGTACGCCAGACTACACTTCAGAAATGTACCGTACGTTAGGTAGCATCTGAGGGTTGTAAGATCCAAACGGGTCGTACGTTAGACCGCGTTGGGGTTGTTGAAGTTCAGAATGGATCGTACGTTAGATCGTATCCGAGTTGTAGAATGAGCCGTCCGTTAGGCTGCATCTGAAAAAGAAAGTAGTCGTACGCTAGACTACACCCCTGAATGTACCGTACGCTAGGCAGCATCTGAGGATTTGAAGGTCCAAATGGGTCGTACGTTAGACCGCATTGGAGTTGCTGAAGAAGTCATATGTTGGGCTGAATCAGAATGAACCGTACGTTAGGCTGTATCTGATAACCTGTATATGTTGTACTTGCAATAAATGTCTGGGATGGGCTTAGAGATGCCATCGTTAGGAGGATATCAAAGTGTTGTCAGAATGAATGTTCCCATGAACTGTATTTGAAATATGTATCTGAATCTTGAATGTGATTGATAAAGGTGTCTGTCTGAATGAACCTTCTACTTTGACTATATCAGGAGGATAATTAACCTGCAAAGAAAAAGTTAGCTTCATGCTATGTCATGATGCATGAGATGTTTCGTGTTATGCTAAAATAAATGTGAATGTTGTATGCATGCGTATGCTGTGAAAGGATGTAATGAATGAGTTATGCGTATGAGAAGTTCTGCTTGGGGACTCTACTGGGGAAAATAAATCCCCATCTACTGATTTGAGACATTTGTGTCGATGACCCTTTCTCGGCTGGGGATGCTTGATTTCTGTCTGATGGTGGAAATATTCAACAGAGCCTGGCTGGGGATGGATGAGATGATCAATCTGTCTGGTGACGCCGACCTCTGTTGGGGAGTAACTGGCTGTGCCGGGGAATACTGCTAATTTCTTCTGAGGAATAACAGACTTGCTGGGGGAATAGAATTGGTAGCGGATTCATTGGAAGCATGGTTAGACCTTCTCCTCGATCCTGAAGTCGGGTAGTAATTGCTATTGCTATTCTACGCATATATTTTGGTAAACATTTATCATATTCAAATGCACATATTAATTCAAATTAAATCAATGGACATTTACGCAACCAAAACAGAAAAGTAAAAACAAAAGCATCTTTTTTTTGAAAGAGGGTTGTATTGATTTTGAAAGGAGGCCTATAAACAGGCAATTTGTGTACAAGGAGACAGAAATCCTAGTAAGAGGAAATTGTCGAAAACAAAGAGAAAGCTATGTGGAAGAAGTCCTATTGATTTTAAGCCTACTACTGTCATTATGTCTTCGAGCATCTCATCCCTTGCTGTCGGATAGAAGTGATTGGCTTGGTCAGTCCCTCGAACTTGGATGAAAGTTGACTGAGAACGGGACATAGTCATATGCTTTAATCCCTAATTTTTGCCTGGACCGCCTTTTCAGGTTTTCAGTCCACCAGGATACCCTTTTTTGCCCAAGCCGCCTTTTCAGGTTTTCGACTTGCCGGGTGTACATTTTTTTTATATATCCCTAATTTTTGCCCGAACCCTTTTGGTTCGCCGGGATGCCCTTACTTTTGCCTAGATACGTCGATCTAGCGGGTCTCTTTTATGCGTAGTATTTTTTAACTATGTCCGCGTTCACGGGATGTGGGAAGTCTTCACCATCCATAGTAGCGAGTATCATGGCTCCACCAGAGAATACCTTCTTAACTACAAATGGCCCTTCGTATGTGGGAGTCCATTTGCCTCTGGGATCACCTTGTGGTAGAATGATACGCTTGATCACCAAGTCGCCAAGTTGGTACACCTGTCTCTTAACTCTTTTGTTAAATGCCTGGGTCATGCATTTCTGATATATCTGCCCATGACAAACAGCCGCAAGTCTCTTCTCATCAATCAGATTTATCTGATCGAGTCGAGTCTGAATCCATTCATCTTCATCTAAGCCCGCCTCTTTCATGATTCTTAGAGAGGGAATCTGAACTTCCACTAGTAAGATGGCTTCCATTCCATAGACTAAAGAGAACGGAGTTGCCCCTGTCGTAGTGCGCACTGAAGTGCGATAACCGTAAAGAGTAAAGGGTAACATCTCATGCCAGTCTTTGTATGTTACTGTCATTTCTTGCATGACCTTCTTGATATTGTTAGCAGTCCCCACGGCGCCGTTCATCTTTGGCCGGTACGGAGAAGAGTTATGGTGTTTTATTTTGAACTGCGTGCAGAGTTCAGTAATCATCTTGTTGTTCAAATTAGTACCATTGTCAGTGATAACTCTTTCAGGAGACAGCAGGTTTCTCAAATAGGTATTTGATAGAATCCATCTTAGAAGTCAATAAGGTGGTATGATTCAACATATACTGTCTTAGTCGGCGAGCAGCCCAGGCCAAAGCACAGCAAGCTTTCTCGGGCTGTGAGTATCTTGTTTCACAGTCGGTACCTTTTGCTAAGGCAGTATATGGCATGCTCTTTTCGACCAGACTCGTCATGTTGCCCCAACACACCTCATTGAATTTTCTAACACGGTCAAATACGTAATTAAAGGTCTTCCTTCAACTGGTGGCATCGGAACTGGAGGTTCTTGGCGATATTTCCTGATTTTGTCATAAGCTTCTTGGCATTCATCATTCCATACCATCTCTTGATTTTGTCTCAGTAATTTGAAGATGGGTTTGCAGGTAGCAGTCAAGTGTGGAATGAATCGGGCAATGTAATTCGAGTGCCCCAAGAAACCTCTGACTTCTTTCTTGTTTATTTCAGTACCCAGATTTACAATTTCAATTGATTCCTCATGCGGCTGTATAGTCTTTTCTTCTTGCAGTAGTCGGGCAAGTTCTCCAGGGACTTCACAATCTTCCTCGCTTCCATCCTCGGCTTGGTAGATCGGATTTTCAAAGTCATAATGAACAGTAGCAGAGTCATTACCAACAGGATCCAGAGTGGATATGGATCGGCAAATTGTTACGTGAGTGTGTGCAAGAAACATAGCTTGTTTGAAAAATGACAGGAAAGATAAAGAGCGCAATATTTGAATGCAAAAAGTCCATTGATCTATTGAATATGAATATGCTTATGAAAATGACAAACCCCTAACAAATTAGCCATTGTGCCTCGGGCATAGACACAATGCTTTAAGAAGTTTGATTGTAAAAGAAAATTAAAATTTGCAATTCTAGAATAAACAATAACAATTACTCCTGACTAAAGGAAATCGGGATAATGTCTTCAGTCTTCCAATTGTTGAGTCCGTCACCAATTGTTGGGAAAATCCAGCTATCCAAGTCGCAATCACTATCAGCATCTTCCATAGCATTAATCTGATTTTTGACTATCTTTCCAGAGTTAAACCCCAGGCCAGCTTTATCAGACTTGTACGGTACATTGATCAGTTGACCCCAACCAGCACGATCACCATTTTCAATCGCGGCTTGAGCATCTTTCAGAGAGATCATGACAGGGGGAGCACGAACAACCTTGGGCACAAGGGGAGTTGGCTTAAGGACAGGACTGGGTGGAGGAACCACTTCAAATGACTGAGAAGGAGTCTCAAAGAATTCACCATCCATCTCGACGTATTTGAAGGCTTGCACACTACTGACAATATACTCTTCTTCTCCACATATAGTGACAACCATGCCTGCTATTGGATACTTCAGCTTTTGATGAAGCGACGAAGCTACCGCACCTGCCCCATGGATCCAAGGGCGCCCCAACAAGCAGGAGTAGGCGGGACGAATGTCCATCACGTGAAAGGTAGTGTTGAAGACTTGAGGTCCTATCTTGATAGGGAGAACCACTTCACCATAGACAACACTCTTCGCACCATCGTAAGCACGCACCACAACATCACTAGGTTTCAGTTCAATGCCTTTGTAGTCAAATTTATCGAGTACAGCTTTCGGGAGCACATTCAAGGAAGAGCCGTTGTCGATCAACACGTGAGCCAGGGTGATCCCCTCACACTCGATGGAGATATGCAGAGCTTTATTGTGATTCTTTCCTGCTGGCGTCAGGTCAGCATCGGAAAAGCCTAAGCCATTGTCAACAGTCAAATTAGCAACATAATGTTCGAATTGATCGACGGATGTTTCTTGAGGCACATGAGCGGTCTTCAAGAATTTCATCAATGCATTGGCATGGGATTCAGAGGATAATAACAAGGACAACATTGAGATTTTAGACGGAGTATGCCCCAATTGTTCCACTACATCAAAATCGCTCTTACGGATGATTTTCAGCATCTCTTCCATTTCCTGTTTGGCAACATCTTCAGAAGTAACTTCGACCGATGTCTCTGACTGAGGAGGATTGACTGGTCTTTTTCCTCGAATTTCGGGAGCGGGAGGTGAGATTTCTGGGGAGTAGATCCTTCCACTTCGAGTAACTTTACTAGTCCCCACAATATCATTAGGATTAGCAGAACTACCAACTTGCTTTATGCCATGGATGTAAACGTCGCCTCCATAGTTCCACGGAATAGCTTTGCTGGAGGAATATGGCACGGGGCCAGGTGCGGTAATAATCAGGGGAACCACTTTGGGCTCAGCGGTAATCTTCACAGGCACTCTAGTAGCGGTAATCTTCACTGGAGCTTTGGACCTAGCAATCACAGATACCTCTTCAATAGAGTTGTCCACCTTAGGAACCCTTTCAAATAGAATTGTACGATCATCCATCAGCCGTTGAATGCCGTTCTTCAACTTCAAACAATCATTGGGTCGGAGTACACAGAGATCGCAATCTTCAGCACAACCTGGAAATAAACCAGCTTGCAATAAATTCTTCTTAACGATCAGGAGAGGAGATGCTAAATCAGCAACGTCAGTAACGTGAGAATTGTCGTCCACAACATTAACATTCTGGTCATGATTAGGCATAGGTGCTGTGATGACATTGGGGGTCGCCGGAGGATCAAATTCAATTTCTCCAGCGTCGATCATATCCTGAATCTTGTTCTTCAACAACCAGCAATCATTCGTATCATGCCCGGGGCTATCGGAGTGATAGGCACACCTGGCGTTGGGATTATAACGAGGAGAAGTAGTGTTGGGATTTGCAGGAGGGCCTCTGAGGGTAATCAAATTGGCCTTTAACATACTCTGCAGTGCTTGGGTTAAAGTCATATTGATCTTGGTAAACTGTCTTCTCGACCTGTCTTGTCTGTGTTGGAAGTTCTGAGATGGCGGTGCGGCAATTGGAACTGCCCCAACAGTATGGTCACGATTCTTCTTGTTATGCTTCCTCTCACTGTACACAGCATTTGATTCATTCTTTTCCTGATAGGACTTTTTGGTGCTTGCAGAAGTAGCTGCCTGTATCTTTCCACTTCGAATGCCGCTTTCAACCCGTTCACCTGTCAAGATAAGTTCAGTGAAACCTGACGAGGGACTTCCCAGTAGATGGCTGTAGAATGGGCCAGTCAGTGTACCCATGAACATGTCCACTAACTCTCGATCAGTCATAGGGGGTTTGACTCTGCCAGCCAAATCTCTCCACTTTTGAGCATATTCTTTGAAACTTTCTTTAGAGCCCATAGTCATATTTTGTAGCTGTAGCCGAGTAGGCGCTAACTCAGAATTATACTGGTAGTGCTTGTAGAAAGCTGTTGCTAAATCAGTCCATGTGCGGATGTTAGAGCTCTCAAGCTGATAATACCACTCTAACTGTGTGCCAGACAGACTCTCTTGGAAGAAATGGATCCACAGTTTCTTATCAGTAGTGTGCGGCTGAATCTTTCTCACATAAGCCCTTAGATGCATCTGAGGACAAGAGGCACCATCATACTTAGTGAAAATGGGAACCTTGAATTTGCGGGGAATGACCACATCAGAGACCAGACCCAAGTTTTCGAAATCCAGACCGGGCACTTTCTGCCCCTCCATAGCTAGCATACGTTCTTCCAGCAACTTGTACTTATCATCCTTCGGAGAGTACTGTTCATGTTCATAATCTTCATCGTCGTCCTCGGAATTGACGAGATTAGGATTCTCATCTTCCGAATCATTCTCGGTCTCTTCTTCTGAATCCTTCGGAATTCTAATCTTGACTCCTGTAACCTGTCCCTTAAGCCTTCTCCCCGGGTTGATGTAACCCACAGGTTTCTGGTCCTTCTTCTTCTCCACCAAAAGAGCTTTCAGTTCTTCCTGCCCCTTAGATAAGCTCAGCATCATTTCCTGGAATTGAGCATTCTGGGCCTGGAGATCTTTGACAGTTTGTTCGAGAGCCATTGTTCAATCTGTTTGAATCTGCTGGAATCTGTTTGATAGGAAAATCGTGAGAACACTGATCCTTTAGAATACCTGTTATGCGATGCAATGCAATGTATGAAATGTTTTCAAGGACTTTCGGGATTTAACTTTGCATAAACTAACAAAAAGAGCTTTTTTTTTCTTTTCTCTTTTGTTTTTGCTTTTGTTTTTGTTTTTTTGTTTTTTTTTTTAGCAGAGTTAAATCCCTAAATCCTTGAAATGGTTAGTACAATGCCATGATGTTATGATGTTATGTTGTTATGATGTCATGTTGTTAGATAAATAACAAGCACAAGCAAGTCACACAACAATCATTCCTAAGTTTTCAGGCTTGCGTGAGTTCCATAGGTAAATACCCTCCCCACTGAAGTTTGGTTGGTTCAACCTGTCTTAGAATAGTAACCGGGTTCTAGAAGGATCTCAAATCATTGACCTTTCCTTAAGTCCACTTCAGTGCAACACCAAGTGGTTGACCGAAGCTTCCCTAAAGTCCAATCTCAAAGAGTGTAGTATCGAGTCTCAACCAACTCCAGTCGGAACCGAAACCAGTTATCTCACTACTTTCTAATGGCCAGGATGAGTCAATTAGGGTTCTAAAGGTCTGGTTAATGCTTTTATGACACCACGCGAATGCCAAATATTTCCTCAACTAACATGAGGAACATCAGGACATCCAAAGTGCCACATTAACCGTAGCCATCATTTTGACCATTCCAGTATACGCCGGACAGTCGCGATGATCTCTTGCTACTTACCTAAGGTACACTAGATCCGGGTGTAGGATCTTTCACTCAAGCATAACATACCCAAGCAATCCCTTAAAAATAAATCAGACAAATTGAATAAGTGATCTTGTTTTTAAGGTAACCTCTCTTTTTAAATATTCTCTTCCCCAGCAGAGTCACCAGTTCTGTCATACGGTGAACTGGACTTTTTGTGTTTTTTTATCGCAATGTCGCGGTTAGCAAGAGTCGCCACCGACTTTTCTTTTATCCAATAAGGAAAGGTGGAAAAGAACAGGAAAGACCTTAATTTAGATTTTGGGTTCGGGAGGTACATTATACAAAGGGAAGGTGTTAGCACCCTTTGTATCCATGGTTATCCATGGGCTCTTAATTGCTCGATCACTTATATTATTTTTGAAAAAAAAAAAAGTGTTTGTGAATTGTTTAGAAAAATTGTTTTGAAAAGAGAATTTAACTTTGTAATGATTCTTGTATGAATGTATACAAAGTGATTATCTCGTTTAGTTTTGAAAATTGTTTAGAAAAATATAACTCGGTAATGATTCTAGTATGAATGTATACCAAGTGGTGATTTTCTGAAGGTATTTTGAAAGGTGTGAGGTGTGAAAAAAAATGTTTTAGGTTGTGAGCCAGCAATTAAGAGTTATACCGACCCAAGGTCTTTATGAGTATTTCCTATCCTTATGAGGGTAAAACTGTCCTTATTATTGAGAAATAAGTAGTTTTATCCTTTGGATGTAAAAGGGTCATCGTAGGGTCATCGATTGGTC
Organism: Lathyrus oleraceus; assembly: GCF_024323335.1. Taxonomy (NCBI): domain Eukaryota; kingdom Viridiplantae; phylum Streptophyta; class Magnoliopsida; order Fabales; family Fabaceae; genus Lathyrus; species Lathyrus oleraceus. Next base: position 161,874,335 of record NC_066584.1, on the reverse strand, counting down.
ATTGAAGGCAACAGTTACGAGGATACCTTAGCATTCGAAGGGACTATCATCTTTTAACCGTAGGCAACATCGGAGGGTCATCGAGGGACAAAGTTGTATATTCGAAGGCAACATCCGAGGGACTATAATTTATTTTATGATGATTTAACCGAAGGGTCTTTGCTAAGGGTATCCCCACGTTCGCGGGACATGACCGTAATATCGTAATCGTAAGGCAACAAAGAGAGGTCCAAGATCACTTATTCAAAGGCAAAGTTTTACAATTAATTATATAATTAGGATGAAACTCCACATTAAAATTATTAAAAATAATATATTAAAAAATTAATACATTAGAAATTAATACATTAAAAATTAATTTAGGGTGAAACTCCACAAGGGTATCCCACAAATAAAGTGGAATACCTAGCCAATAACCTTTTCCTGGGATATGTGAACCTTTACGAAACTCAAAAAAAAGAAAAATGTCAGAACACCAAATCAGGGTGCAATCGAAGATTACACCGGAGAAATATCACAACAATAAATAGGATAGGATGAATAATGCATGGCTATGATAAAAACATAAAAAAAAAAAAAACAGAATAGGCCACGGATTTTGAATTTGAAAACAGCCCCACGTTAGGAACTTTGAATTTTATGGCATTTTATCACAGGAATAACATGATCAAACCTTCAGGGTATTCAGGCATATTTAAATTCCCATACGAAAGCAAATTATATATCAACATTTAATCATGATGCATTATATATGTAGATATGGCCAATTGAAAGTATAAACAATAGAGATACGCAAACCTGTTTGCCAATTCAAGGTTGAAGAGATTGACCACTTGTAGTATCGGAATAAGTTAGGCAGCGGGAATTGGACGGCGATGGCTTCGGTGCAGATGGGCTGCCTTCAGGGTTTCTTTACTCTGAATTCTCCGGGTAGGCAGGGTTCCTATGCCAAAGTTTCTATCCGTCCTTCTCTGTTCTCTCTCTTTCTTTTTCCTCAAGGTTTTGTTCCAAGGAAACCTCAGAGTGTTTTGCTTCTCTTCCTTCTTTCTCCAGTGAATCTCCCAGTGTAAACTCCAAGTCTAACTCCCCTACTGAAACTTCAGTATTTATAGACTAATTTCGTGGGTAATGGGCTTGGAATGAGGGAGACCCAAGTCCAAAATAATTTGTTATATTTTATTTATTTATTTATTTTAATTATTTAATTAATTAATTAATTAATTAATTAATTAATTAATTAATTAAAAAAAAAAATTCTTTTTTTTTTTGTTTTTTTTTTCGTTTTTTTTTTTTTTTTTTTTTTTTTTTTTTTTTTTAGGAAAAATGATGGGTAATTTTTGGGGTATGACAGAAGGGTTTAAAGAATACGCGCAAAGGTGGAGGGAGTTGGCTGCCAGAGTTCAACCTCCGCTGGTGGATCGGGAGATGTCTGATCTATTCATGGGTACCCTGCAGGGGATTTTTGCTGAAAGGATGGTGGGTTGTCCCGTCACTGGCTTTGCAGACATAGTAGTGGCTGGTGAGAGAATTGAAAGCTGGTTGAGAATGGGGAAAATACAGGGAAATGCTCCGTCATCTGGAGTAAAGAAGCCATTTGGGAACGGTCAGCGCAAGAATGAGGGTGAATCGAGTGCTGTGTATGCCCAAAGGGGACACGGTAGGGATCGTTACTACCAGCACACTGTTGCGGTAACCATTCCTGCTGGTAATCAATCGGTACAACGGCAACATCAGCCACCTCAACAGAGAGCACGGAGAGCTGGGTACCAAGTGAGAGGAAAGGGGATTGATCGTCAGTTTGATAGGCCACCCGTGACATATGCTTTTCTGTTTAAGAAGTTGATGGATCTTGGGTTGGTTCAGCCGAGGACGATGGCTCCGATAAGACCAGATCAGAGGCCTCCTAACTATGATGAGAATGCCAAGTGTGAATTCCACTCTGGTACACCAGGGCATAACATTGAGGGTTGTAGAGCCTTCAAGCATGTTGTCCAAGACTTGGTAGACTCCAAGGCCATCAATTTTGCACCATCTCCGAATGTTAATGCTAACCCCACGTCGGCGCATGGTCAGGTGATGGTGGGTGTAATTGCTGAAGATTCAGGTCACGTCTGTGCGGTGGGTGAAGAGATTGACAGTGACTGCGAGCTCGATGGTTGGATAAAACCGTGCGTACCAGGGAACTGGAAGGCCTCAAAGATCATCACTATCACTCATCGTGAAGAGTAATATTTATGTTTTTCAATTCTATCTGCATGAAAGCCATACGTTTTGCCCGAAACGTAATGGTCCATTGTAAGGGCCACCTCATGTGCATCATTTTGCAATGTTTTGCATCATTAATAAATGGATGTTTTTCACATTAAAAGCGGTGTTCCCTGTTTTTCACTTATTTTTGCAGTTTAAAAACAAAAATAAAAATGGCAATGTTTATTTTCATTTTTCTTTCTTTTGATCTGTCTCGTTCCGGCTCTAAAGCCCTTATTCTCCGAATCTTATTGATAACAATTCAGTTACACCTTTATATGACTTCGACAGTTCGATCTATCATGCCAAAGAAGGAGACGAAGACGATTGTGATCTGCTGGAAGATTAGCCAGGTTGTTGAGACAAGAGGAGAAGGTGATTCAACCGCACGAGGAGTGAGTTGAGATTGTCAATCCAAGCACCGAGGAGGTCTGAAAGGAAATAAAGGTTGGGGCCGCCTTGGAGGCGAGTGACAAGAGTGGAGGTGATGCCATTCAGTCTCAAGAACGCTGGTGCCACGTGTCAGAGAGTCATGGTGACTTTGTTTCATGATATGATTCATCATGAAATCGAATGCTATGTTGATGACATGATAGCAAAGTCCCAAACAGAAGAGGGGCACCTGGTAGATCTGGCCAAGCTGTTTGACTAGTTGAGACAATTCAAACTGAGGTTGAATCCGAGTGAGCGCACTCTCGGAGTGCGGTCCGGTCAGTTGCTTAGGCTTATTGTAAGCGAAAAAGGAATCGAGGTTGATCCTGCTAAAAAAAAAAGAAGAAAATAAGTAATACAAGAAAGGCCTGAACCGAGAACAGAAAAAGAGGTTCGTGGTTTCTTAGGTAGATTGAACTACATTTCATGGTTCATATCTCATCTAGCAGTCACGTGTGAACCCATTCAAGCTGTTGAAAAAAAAGGAGATCAAACGGTCAAGTGGATAATGATTGCCAAGCGGCATTTGAGAAAATAAAAGAGTAAGTTGCAGGAACCTCCGATTCTGATGCCTGTGGAGAGACGACCATTAATTTTGTACTTGACGGCCCTCGAGGGGTCTATAAGGTGTGTACTGGGGCAGCATGACGAGTCTGGTCGAAAAGAGCATGCCATATACTACCTTAGCAAAAAGTTTACCGACTGTGAAACAAGATATTCACTGCTCGAGAAAACTTGCTGTGCTTTGGCCTGAGCTGCTCGCCGACTGAGACAGTATATGCTGGTTCATACCACTTTATGGATTTCCAAGATGGATCCGATCAGGTATGCATTTGAGAAGCCAGCATGAGAAGCCAGCATTGACCGGACGGGTTGCGAGAGGGCAAATGATTTTGATGGAATATGATATTCAGTACACCTCTCAAAAAGCAATAAAGGGGAGTGTACTATCTGAGTACCTCGCCCAGTAACCCATTGAAGATTATCAACTGATGAAGTTTGAATTCCCTGATGAGGACATCGAGGTTCTCAAATCGAAAGATTGTGAGGAATCAAACCCGGAGGAGGGGCCTGATCCTGAATCCAAACGGATTCTGATGTCTGATGGGGTTGTTTATGAGAATGGTAGTGGAGTTGGTACCGTTTTGGTTACGCCGAAAAGATCCCACATTCCTTTTGTTGCCCGGCTAACATTTGAATGCACCAACAATGTGGCTGGGTATGGAGCTTGTAGCCTAGATATCGCTCTTCGGTGCATACATCTACTGGGGCAACGCCTTTCTCACTTGTGTATGGAATGGAAGCCGTGTTACCGGTTGAGGTTCAGATTCCGTCGTTGAGAGTCCTGATGGACGTGAAGTTGAAAGAGGCTGAGTGGGTAAGGACTCGGTACGAAGAGTTGAGCCTAATTGAGAAAAAGAGGCTGGCAACCGTTTGTCATGGACAATTATACTAGCAGCGGATGAAGCGTGCTTTTGACCGAAAGGTGCGACCTCGGGTATATCACGTGGGAGGTGTGGTGTTGAAAAGGATCCTTCCTCCTCAGAATGATCGTAGGGGCAAGTGAACACACATTATGAATGCCCATTCTTGGTCAAGAAGGTTTTCTCTGACAGAGCCTTGGTGTTGATGACCATGGATGATGAGGACTTTCCATCCCCTGTGAATGCGGACGCAGTTAAAAAATACTTCGTATAAAGAGACCCGCTGGACGAAAAGAATAAAATAGTCCAGGCAAAAATGAGCATCCCGGCAAACCAGAAAAAAAAATGAAAAAGGTTCGGGCAAAAATTAGGGATAAAAGGAAAAATTGTACACCCGGCAAGTCGAAAACCCCACAAGGGCGGCTTGGGCAAAAAAGGGTATCCCGGTGGACTGAAAACCCGAAAGGGCGGTCCAGGCAAAAGAGGGATTGAAATGAACAACTGCGTCTGGCATGATCGTTTGTACTTTGGATATGACATGGATAATCCCCGGTAGGAAGCAGTCGGAAGCGTCTTGTTCAGAAGGCAAAAAGCACGGAGAGTCTTGAGGACAGATGGGGTGTAACCGAGTTGGAACTCGATGAGATCACGGTTTCACATTGCCATTAAGATAGATTTTCCTTTTGTGCGCAATTACCTCTTTTCAGGAATTGCTTCCTGTGTATTGCTCGGTTTAAGCCACACTTTTTCAATCAATAAAATGCATATTCAGTCAAATAATTTTGTTTTTGTTTTCATTACCGCTTTGATTGCAAAAACATCCAGTTATTTTTGATAAAGAATCTTTGAATTTTGAGACATTGAGATCCCTTCCAATGCATGTTTATAAGATTGAAAGCTTGAAATCTTATTCGAAAGGTTGAGTGACCCAAGTGTTGAAATTTTGGCACGCTTGGGGCACGTTTTTATCTAACAATCTATTTTGCAGGTGCTGTTAGATATTTTCACTCACTTGCAGGTTGTGATGTGAAGCTTTGTGACAAAAGATCCCCGTGGAGTCCAATCAGGGACAAGGGATTGAAGAATGGTGAAAAGACGGCGAAGGATGACGACGATCTTGGAGTATTAATCAAGAAGACTCTTCAAAGTCTGAGGACTGGAAAGTTGATACCAATCTGAGGAGTTCGATCTCCGTGGAGTACGGAGAAGTCGAGAATACAAGGTGATGAATCAGAAAAGTCCAGACGAGCCTGGGAGCTCTCAAAAGTGGAAAGCTGACACTGGATTTAGATGATTGAATACCAGGGTTCGACGAGTCGACGGGTGTTCTGTGCCAGACTTTCCTTATTTCCCCAAGCAGAGTCGGGATTGTTATCTCCCCAGCAGGTTCAAGATCGGTGTTTCCTTGGCATTCAGGCCTGAAGGTTGTTGTTTCCCCTAGCAGGGTTGAGATTGTTGTTTCCCCCAGCAAGTCAAAGATTGTTGTTTTCCCCGTAGAGTGTTTTGGTGGTTGGTTCCCCAGCGAAGTCCCCAAGCGGATCAGGTTCAGTGGAGTTCATCCCTGTTGAGGGTGTTCCTTTCCCCAGCAGCGGTGCTATTCCCCCAGCAGGGTGGAGATTGGAGCGTTAGCTGTAACACCCTTCTAAAATACCCCAAATATTTAATTAAAATAACAACATATAAATCAGAGTAATCATGCAATTAAGGGTGTCACACATTTATTTCGCACCATTCGTCATACTATTTAGTCATGCTCATTATTTAACTCAAAACATAGAGTATTGCATAATATGCAGCGGATAGAGATCAAATCGATCATTCAAAACATGTAACATACTACATGTAAACTGGTTCAACAAACATCAACAACACAATTAAAATGTTCCCTCCCGATGTTACATCTATCAGAGCATGACCCACTAAGGAGACTACACTAGACTCCAAGCATTAGCTTCTACTCAATCACTGCTCGCTACCTGAAAAATAGTTGTAAGAGTGAGTTCCTCAATCGATATAATAAGCATTATAGAATATAATGTCATGTTAAGTAATTTAACACGTTAATCACCCTAATCGTATCACACATTCAGTAACGGCACATCAACTCAAATATCATACTCAATATCAACACAATTCATACTCATGCTCAATGCCAACACAACACACGTATAACATTGGAATACATCCATTCATATTATACACTACACATATATTATGCAATGAGACTCCATGCATGCGGTACCGACTATTCGTGAACATATAGTTCAACTTCACCGACCAAATCCAGGTACGGCTACCAAGCTCACTAGTCCCACTCATTTGAGACCTAGTGACTCACATCACTAATTCCTCACCATGGGAATTAGCTACCACCCCAAGGGCCATGCTATGCACGCTAATTCACCTAGCATGCAACATCAAAACAGTCCAAATGACTAACATCACTAATTCCTCACCATGGGAATTAGCTACCACCATAAAGGCCACATTATGCACGCTAATCACCTAGCAATGCAACATCACAACAATAATCCACAATGGACCGATGCTCACTCTCTAAGCCATAAAACAGTCCATTCACAACACATGCATAACATACTCATTCACAATATTATGCATACCATCATACATTATCAACACATGTATCAACACATCATATCATGTCAAATAATTAAACACAGTATTAGCACACTCTACTAATACCTATACTGCTCAAAACAGCGGGAAATAATCCCTACTATATCACACACCGATATAGGCAACCATCAATTAGGCACACAACATTTTAATTAACAATTTTTCCACTCTGCAACAGTGTTAACCGGTTAACGCCCTGGGTTAACCGGTTAACGCAGCACAAACACACTTTCTGGCAAAACGCAACAGTGTTAACCGGTTAACGCCCTGGGTTAACCGGTTAACGCAGACAAAACAGCAGTTTTTCACAATTTATAACAGTGTTAACCGGTTAACACCCTGGGTTAACCGGTTAACGCAAGACAGAAAGCTGTTCCTGCGCTAACACAAGGCAGAATGCAGAATTCTCCGCATTTTCCGCCGTTGGAGGACTTCCGGACCTCCGATTCCAATTCCGTAAAAAGCTACACGTCCAGAAATTTACGACACACACCATTATCGATTCAATTACAGTTTTCACACAACTTATTCATCACAATTTCTCAGCATTCCAAATCCCAATTAGGGTCAATTCAACGGTTTATCACTACCCATTACATGCTAACCCATAATACCCATTAAACGACGATAAACCCCCCTTACCTGAGTTAATCCGGCAATCTTTAAGCTCCAAGCTTTTATCTTCTCCAACCTTTGCCCTTGCTCTTCCTCTTTGCCCTTTCTCCACTTTCCACTTTTCAGCCGCTTCTCTGTTTCACGTAAAATTCTTTTTACCAAATGGGATTCTTTTTCCTTACTTCACACTTATATATTTTCCAATAATTATTATTCCAAAATAATAATAATAATAATCCAATAATTCCAATTATTTAACTAAATTAATAAATATAATATTAATTTAAATCAAATAATTATCTTATTTTTATTGGGGTGTTACAACTCTCCCCCACTAAAAGAGTTTTCGTCCTCGAAAACATACCTCAAGCGAATAACTCCGGATAAGACTCCTTCATCTGGCTCTCCAGTTCCCAAGTCACATTGCCACCTGCTGGTCCTCCCCAAGCTACCTTCACCAAGGCAATCTCTTTACCCCACAACTGCTTCAACTCTCGATCCTCAATCCTCATAGGTGATGTTTCAACAGTCAGGTTATCTCGCACCTGTACATCATCTATTTGGACTACATGCGACGGATCATGAATGTACCTCCTCAGCTGAGACACATGAAAAACCTCATGCAAATTCGCAAGCGACGGCGGTAAAGCGATACGATAGGCTACCTCCCCTATCCTCTCCAAAATCTGATAAGGACCAATAAATCGAGGTGTCAACTTCTTCGACTTCAAAGCTCGACCAACCCCAGTTATCGGAGTAACACGGAGAAACACATGATCTCCCTCTTGAAACTCAAGTGACTTCCTCCTTTTATCGTGATAACTCTTCTGACGACTCTGAGCAATTCTCATCTTCTCCTGAATCATCTTAATCTTTTCCGTGGTTTGTTGAACAATCTCCGGTCCAACCACAGCACTCTCACCGGACTCATACCAACATAAAGGTGTCCGACATCTCCTACCATACAAAGCTTCAAACGGTGCCATACCAATGCTCGAATGAAAACTATTGTTGTAGGTAAACTCAGTCAAAGGCAAATAACAATCCCAAGCACCTCCCTTTTCCAAAACACAAGCCCTCAAAAGATCCTCTAGTGACTGAATCGTCCTCTCAGTCTGACCATCAGTCTGCGGATGATATGCAGAACTCAATCTCAGCTTAGTTCCCAAAGCCCTCTGCAAACCTTCCCAAAACTTCGATGTAAATCTAGGATCTCTGTCCGAAACAATACTCGACGGAATACCATGCAAACTTACAATCTTCTCAATATACAACTCGGCTAATCTCTCTAACGGATAATCCATTCTGATCGGAATGAAATGAGCCGATTTCGTCAATCTATCAACAATCACCCAAATAGCTTCAAAATTCCTACTTGTCCTCGGTAAACCCGAAACAAAATCCATACTGATATTGTCCCACTTCCACTCTGGAATAGCCAACGGTTGCATTAGCCCAGACGGCTTCTGATGCTCAATCTTTGACTTCTGACAAGTCAAACAGGAATAAACAAAACTTGCAATTTCTCTTTTCATTCCCGGCCACCAAAATAACTTTTTCAAATCATGATACATCTTCGTAGCTCCAGGATGAATACTCAGGCCACTACGATGTCCTTCCTCCAGAATACTCTTCTTAAGTTCGGTAACATCCGGAATACACACCCGATTACCAAATTTCAAAACACCATTCTCATCAACTCTGAATTCACCACCTTGACCTTGATTCACTAAAGTCAACTTATCAACCAAAATCACATCGGATTTCTGACCCTCTCTAATCTCATCCAGAATACTACTCGTTAACTTCAACATTCCCAATTTAACACTATTGTGAGTACTCTCACACACCAAACTCAAGTCTCTAAACTACTCAATTAAATCCAATTCTTTATTCATTAACATAGACATATGTAATGATTTCCGACTCAATGCATCAGCCACTACGTTTGCTTTACCCGGATGGTAATTCAAACCAAAGTCATAATCCTTCAGAAACTCTAACCATCTCCTCTGTCTCATATTCAGCTCTTTCTGATCAAACAAATACTTTAAACTCTTATGGTCACTAAAAACCTCAAATCTTGATCCATACAAGTAATGCCTCCATAACTTCAGAACAAATACCACAGCTGCCAACTCTAAATCGTGTGTCGGATAGTTCTTTTCATGAATCCTCAGTTGTCTCGAAGCATAAGCTATAACCTGCTTATTCTGCATCAACACACCACCCAAACCCAACAATGAAGCATCACAGTAAACCTCAAATGATTCCGACGAACTCGGTAATATCAGAATAGGAGCAGTAGTCAACCTTCTCTTTAACTCTTGGAAACTTTCTTCACACTTTGAGTCCCAAACAAATGCTTGCCCCTTTCTAGTCAACATCGTCAACGGTAACGCCAACTTAGAAAATCCCTCAATGAACTTCCTATAATAACCAGCCAATCCAAGGAAACTTCGAATCTCAGCAACAGACTTCGGAGCTTCCCACTTAGACACCGCTTCTATCTTAGAAGGATCAACAGCAACACCACCTCTTGAAATCACATGACCAAGAAAACTAACCTCTTCTAACCAAAATTCACATTTCGACAGTTTAGCAAATAACTTCTTTTCTCGTAGAACTTCTAAAACCACTCTCAAATGCTCAGCATGCTCTTCTTCAGATTTCGAATACACCAAAATGTCATCAATAAACACCACAACAAACTTGTCTAGGTACGGATGGAAAATCCTATTCATATACTCCATAAATACTCCAGGCGCATTAGTCACACCAAAAGGCATTACAGAATACTCATAATGTCCATACCTTGTTCTGAAAGTAGTCTTCTGAATATCCTCAGTTTTCACACGTATCTGATGATACCCAGATCTCAAATCTATCTTGCTGAACACACTCGCACCAACCAATTGATCCATCAAATCATCAATCCTCGGCAAAGGATACCGATTCTTGATCGTCACTTTATTCAGTTGCCTGTAGTCCACACACAACCTCATAGTACCTTCTTTCTTCTTAACCAATAACACTGGTGCACCCCACGGTGACACACTCGGACGAATAAATTTCTTATCCAACAGATCTTCCAGCTGATTCTTCAATTCAGCTAACTCAACAGCAGACATACGGTACGGAGCCATCGATATCGGTCTAGTACCAGGTACCAAATCAATCGAGAATTCAACTTCACGCTCTGGCGGCAATTCATTCACTTCTTCAGGAAACACATCAGGAAAATCACACACCACGGCTAGATCGTCAATCACCAGTTTATCTTTAGCCTCCAAAGTCGCTAACAGCATAAACAACTCTGCCCCACCTGCTACTTCCTCATTCACCTGCCTTGCTGATAGAAACAATTCCTTACCTTCCTCAATCTCAGGAAATATCACAGTCTTATCAAAACAGTTGATAGAAACTCGGTTAAACACCAACCAGTTCATACCCAAGATAACATCAATCTGCACTAATGGAAGACACACAAGGTCTATCCCAAAGTCTCTACCAAAAATACTCAAAGGACAATTTAAACAAACTGAAGTAGTAGTCACTGAACCCTTCGCAGGAGTACCAATCACCATACTTCCATGCATCTCAGATATCTCTAACTTAAGTTTCACAGCACAGTCCAAAGATATAAAGGAATGAGTAGCACCGGTGTCAATAATAGCTACAAGAGGAAAGCCATTAATATAACACGTACCTCGGATCAAACGATCATCTGCAGAAGTCTCAGAACCCGATAAAGCAAAGACCTTGCCTCCCGACTGGTTCTCTTTCTTCGGCTTAGGACACTGTGGACTGATATGACCCACCCCTCCATAGTTGAAGCAAGTCAGAGTCTTCAACCGGCACTCTGCAGCCAAATGACCACCTTTACCACACTTGAAACACTTCTTCTCAGCACTGGTACACTCGTGGAAACGATGTCCCGCCTGACCACATCTGTAACACTTAGCAGGAGCACTAGAGTCTCCCCCACTAGGCCTCTTCATCCCACTCTGTCTCTGGAAACCTTTGCCATCTGCATACGGTTTCCCACGATCATTCTGATTCTTGCCTTTCCTATCAACCCTCTGCTGATAGCTCTCCGCTCTGGCTTTGGAATCCTGTTCAAAAATCCTGCAACAGTCCACCAAATCAGAAAACACTCTAATCCGCTGATACCCAATAGCCTGCTTGATCTCAGGACGTAACCCGTTCTCAAACTTCACACATTTTGAAAATTCTCCAGCAGCCTCATTATAGGGAGTGTAATACTTTGACAGCTCTGTGAACTTAGCAGCATACTCAGTAACAGACATGTTACCCTGCTTCAATTCTAAGAACTCTATCTCTTTCTTTCCTCTGACATCCTCTGGAAAGTACTTCCTCAGGAATCTCTCTCTGAACACAGCCCAAGTGATCTCAGCATTCCCAGCGGTTTCCAACTCAGTGCGGGTAGCAACCCACCAATCATCAGCCTCTTCTGACAGCATATGCGTACCGAACCTGACCTTCTGGTTATCGGCACACTCAGTCACTCGGAAGATTCTCTCTATCTCCTTCAACCACTTCTGAGCGCCATCTGGATCGTATGCTCCCTTGAACATTGGAGGATTGTTCTTCTAGAACTCACTCAGTTGACGAGCAGCTCCCATTCCCACAACATTCGGGTTCCCTCCAAGTACTCCAGCTAGCATACCCAGAGCCTCAGCAATCGCAGCATCGTCTCTACCTCTTCCCGCCATCTCAATTCTGAAAACCCAACAAGCTAAAACAATAAGTACTGATAGGGTTACACAACACCTATCCCGTATAGGGAAAACAGAATAATTACGACTCGACTCGACCGACTATGCTCTGATACCACTAATGTAACACCCTTCTAAAATACCCCAAATATTTAATTAAAATAACAACATATAAATCAGAGTAATCATGCAATTAAGGGTGTCACACATTTATTTCGCACCATTCGTCATACTATTTAGTCATGCTCATTATTTAACTCAAAACATAGAGTATTGCATAATATGCAGCGGATAGAGATCAAATCGATCATTCAAAACATGTAACATACTACATGTAAACTGGTTCAACAAACATCAACAACACAATTAAAATGTTCCCTCCCGATGTTACATCTATCAGAGCATGACCCACTAAGGAGACTACACTAGACTCCAAGCATTAGCTTCTACTCAATCACTGCTCGCTACCTGAAAAATAGTTGTAAGGGTGAGTTCCTCAATCGATATAATAAGCATTATAGAATATAATGTCATGTTAAGTAATTTAACACGTTAATCACCCTAATCGTATCACACATTCAGTAACGGCACATCAACTCAAATATCATACTCAATATCAACACAATTCATACTCATGCTCAATGCCAACACAACACACGTATAACATTGGAATACATCCATTCATATTATACACTACACATATATTATGCAATGAGACTCCATGCATGCGGTACCGACTATTCGTGAACATATAGTTCAACTTCACCGACCAAATCCAGGTACGGCTACCAAGCTCACTAGTCCCACTCATTTGAGACCTAGTGACTCACATCACTAATTCCTCACCATGGGAATTAGCTACCACCCCAAGGGCCATGCTATGCACACTAATTCACCTAGCATGCAACATCAAAACAGTCCAAATGACTAACATCACTAATTCCTCACCATGGGAATTAGCTACCACCATAAAGGCCACATTATGCACGCTAATCACCTAGCAATGCAACATCACAACAATAATCCACAATGGACCGATGCTCACTCTCTAAGCCATAAAACAGTCCATTCACAACACATGCATAACATACTCATTCACAACATTATGCATACCATCATACATTATCAACACATGTATCAACACATCATATCATGTCAAATAATTAAACACAGTATTAGCACACTCTACTAATACCTATACTGCTCAAAACAGCGGGAAATAATCCCTACTATATCACACACCGATATAGGCAACCATCAATTAGGCACACAACATTTTAATTAACAATTTTTCCACTCTGCAACAGTGTTAACCGGTTAACGCCCTGGGTTAACCGGTTAACGCAGCACAAACACACTTTCTGGCAAAACGCAACAGTGTTAACCGGTTAACGCCCTGGGTTAACCGGTTAACGCAGACAAAACAGCAGTTTTTCACAATTTATAACAGTGTTAACCGGTTAACACCCTGGGTTAACCGGTTAACGCAAGACAGAAAGCTGTTCCTGCGCTAACACAAGGCAGAATGCAGAATTCTCCGCATTTTCCGCCGTTGGAGGACTTCCGGACCTCCGATTCCAATTCCGTAAAAAGCTACACGTCCAGAAATTTACGACACACACCATTATCGATTCAATTACAGTTTTCACACAACTTATTCATCACAATTTCTCAGCATTCCAAATCCCAATTAGGGTCAATTCAACGGTTTATCACTACCCATTACATGCTAACCCATAATACCCATTAAACGACGATAAACCCCCCTTACCTGAGTTAATCCGGCAATCTTTAAGCTCCAAGCTTTTATCTTCTCCAACCTTTGCCCTTGCTCTTCCTCTTTGCCCTTTCTCCACTTTCCACTTTTCAGCCGCTTCTCTGTTTCACGTAAAACTCTTTTTACCAAATGGGATTCTTTTTCCTTACTTCACACTTATATATTTTCCAATAATTATTATTCCAAAATAATAATAATAATAATCCAATAATTCCAATTATTTAACTAAATTAATAAATATAATATTAATTTAAATCAAATAATTATCTTATTTTTATTGGGGTGTTACATTAGCGAGTTCCTCAACAGAGTGCCTCGAGCTCCCCAGAAGAGTCCCTTGAGGGGGATACCTTTTATGCATTCATCATTTAGATAAGCATAGCATATTGCATACCTAATTGCGTAGCATTTCCATAGTTATGGAGCATTACGCTGAAAAAGAATCATGCATAAGCATTGCATCAACATAAGCTAGTCTCAAGCCGTGGTTACCGTTTGAGAATCGGTTTATTTGGTTGGAAGATCAGCCTCAGTATTGCAAGCATCAGTTACTCAAGCCGTGGTTACCATCCGAGAATGGGTTTTGCCGGCCGGTGAAGATGATACTCCGAGGAGTTCAGCATCGTGACGTTGGGTCAACGGTATTTCCCCCCAATAGTGCGATACTGGAGGAGATTTCTGTAGTGCGAGATGGAAGTTGGAAGATGTTACTCTGAGGAGTTTAGCATCATGACGTTGGAGCAATAATGTTCCCCAGTAGTGCGATACTGGAGGAGATTTCTGTCGTGCGAGATAGAAATTAGAAGATGTTGCTCTGAGGAGTTCGAAATCGTGATGTTGGGTCAATGGTATTCCCCAGTAGTGCGATACTGGAGGAGATTTCTGTCGTGCGAGATGGAAGTTGGAAGGTGTTACTCTAAGGAGTTCAGCATCGTGATTTTGGATCAACAGCATTCCCCAGTTAGTCCCCGGCAAACGTCTGCCTGGTTTTGACATATGTAGATGTCATCCCTGCGATACCGGTAAGTGTCGTGTCGATCCCCGTAATGTCTGTTTTCTTTGGTGTCTATAAACATCATTGTTCGATGTCAGTAAACGTCGAGTTCCTTCCCAGTCATCAGTAAATGTCTGGTCGAGTATCTTTTCTTTGGTGTCAGTAAACACCATTGTTCGATGTCAGTAAACTTCGACTTCCTTCCCAGTCATCAGTAAATGTTTGGTCGAATATCCTTTCTTTGGTGTCAGTAAACATCGAGTTCCTTCCCAGTCATTGGTAAATGTCTGGTCGAATACCCTCTGATATGTCGCCATCAGAGTGGTGTTTTGGTATTATTTCCGACGTTGCCAGCGGAATTATCACAAGAAAATGGAGAACGGGGTTCAAATGGAGAGAAGGAGATGCTGGGCATTTTCTGGAGAGCGGGGTCCAAATGGAGAAAGGGAGACACGGGGTGTTTTCTGGAGAGCGGGGTTCACAATGGTGATCACGAGCTATCGTCAGGCGACTAGGGTTCAATTAGAGAGCGGGGTTCATTATTTGGCAAACAAGACTACTATGAAGGTGTTGGGGTTCAACTGCGGTGATCCGGGATCATCTGCACGAAAGAAAATATTTGTTCGGGGTCCAAGAAAAGTAAAAAAAATCATCAATCAGAAAGTTTCGGGGTTCAAGAAAAAGTAAAAAAAAAATAATAATCCCCAGAGGATGCGGCGTTCAGGCCATGGGTATTCCTGTGTTACCATTTATTTTGGTATCCAGGTCAACATTCTGTTTCGGTGTTCAAGCCGACTGTCTCCGTACCAGACGAATTTTTCTTCTTTTGAGATCACTTCTTTGCCGATTCTGACAGGCGGTGTTAATTATTTCCCATCAGAGCGCAAATTGTTCGTCTGTTCTTGGTATTCAATCACTCTTCACCCTGATCATCTGAAAGCCGAGGCTATTCATATCGACAGGTTCACAGTGGATTGAATAGGGGCAGCTGTAACACCTCAAAATTTGCCTTCCTCTTCTTGGGACTAGTTTAGCATATTGCATTTCATTTTGTAGGACATTAGGCATTTGCATATTGCATATCATGTGAAAATAAACAAGTCATCCTCCTAAGTCTTTCTCAGGAGATAGAGAGGTTAAGAGATTCAAGCTTGAAGGTCTCATAAATTGATCACTAGCCATCTGAGTGTTTGTGCTAGGGTTTTCTTGGTTCTTCAAGGAGGTTGAGCATTATCTTGATTGCAAGGGTACATCATCATCATCATGGTTATGTCATCCTCAAAGGTTTCAGAATTCATGCTCAGATTCCTTAGGATTAGGGTTTTGACCTCTGGTCAACCCTAATCAATTGCATTCTTCCAACCAAGGATTCTCAAGGAGATGAAGTCTTCATTGAGATGGATATCATCATAATGATTTTATTGAGCTTGTACAAGCTAGGGTTTCATTTTGGAGCCATTTCATCAAGTGGTTGAGGCTCAAAATCATCTGTGCATGTTCAAGTCATTTGTCAACCATAAAAGTCAACTGTGCAAGAACTGAGGGCTAGGAGGTGGAGAAATGAGTTTCAACATCTCATTCATGTTCAAGGGAGGCTTATTCATCATGTCAAATGTATATCTTGAAGAATTTGAGGTAAGGTCAAAAGTTTCCAAAAATGGAAAGTGACCCATAATTGAAAGTTTCCAAAAATGGAAAGTTTTTGTTTCAAATTCAACTTGATCTTACATCATTAAAGAAGCTTCAAATGAATTTTTGCCCAACATGAAAGTTGAATATCTCTCTCTCCAATTTCCAAAAAGTCCAAGATCATGAATTTATGATGAATGGTTGAGGAGATATGATCAAATCATTGCCAAGTGTGCTTGAAACTTCAAAAGGGCATAACTTTTGACTCATAACTCCAAATTGAGTGGTTCTTTTTGCAAAATTATTCTCATGACATGAACTTTCCAAATCATTCATCACATTGCATGAAAATTCATCACATGATCATTTGCTTATTCATGAAGATTTTGGAGGGAAAATGCTAAATTTGAAATTGGTGCATCGTGGGAACTTTTTACCATTGCCACTGTGTTTGAAAAATGATTTTAAGTGAATTAGATCATGCTTTAGTTATTGTTCATGTTCATTTATTCCATGCACCATGCAATTTTCATTTTTTGGTCACACACCCTATCTTTGCTAATCTCAACTAAACCTTGCCTAATTACAATTTGGATGTGATTAGTGGAGCATATATATTCATAATCATAACAGAATTTGAGAGGATTCTAGATCTAGATCTCAAAATTCTCTCTCCCTCCAATTTTTTCTCTCTACCAAAATTCAAATTTCTTCCACATAGCACATTGATTTTCTTCCATATTCTTGTTCACTGACCCTCATTTAGTGTAGATCAAGCATTGGTTTGGAAGATTCGAGCAGAATTTGTGCATCATTCAAGGAAGAACATGAAGATGGAAAGTGTTATTTGAGCAAGATTTAAGCTTCTCCAAGTCTCAATTTCAACTTCAAACTTCATAATAGTGATATAGGAGTGGATTTACACGCTTGCCAAGCCTTGGATCTGCCACTGCCATTGTTGGATCTTCAAGAGGTCAAAAAATTTGAACCTCTTAATTCATGATTTTATGTGCATATTATTGTAGATCTTTCCACGCTGAAAATTCTGATCTAAATTTCATAAAAAACGGATGATTATTGAGTGAGATATGCTTGATTAAAGTTTGACATGTTGAAATGTTTTTGATCGATTCTCACGATTCATGATGAATTAGCTTTAGATTTTGGTTGATCTGTAACCTACATTGCATGACCTTTCTGATGATATAAAAATTTTAAAATTCTGGAAAAAAAAGTCGTGAACAGTAACCACAACCGTCTTCATGAAGAAGACGGTGGTTTCCGCCCGTAGCGTCCACCTAGCGTCCGTTTAGTGTCCGCCTGGTTTTGTACTAGGGCACAGTGTCAAAACGACGCCGTTTTGTTCCCAGCGCCCTCCCTCGGTTCGATTCCGCCTGGAAGCGTTTTTTCAAATTTTATTTTCATTTCCACTTTTCCCTCCAAATTCCATGTGCATCATCATTTTTATTTCATTTTTTTTGCTAACTTTAGAAAATCATATCAAATTGGGAAATGATCCAAATGAATCCATTCTTTTTTATAATTGTTCACATGAATGTCCTCTATTTTTTAGTGTTGATTTTATGATTTTACACTTTCTGGTTTTTGAATGGTGACTGTTTGATTGAACATGTATGATTTTGTGACCTTGCTCCATTCTCCCTAATGTGAAATACTAAAAAATAATCCAAATGCCATGAAATTTTGCATGATGATTCTTAACATGTTGATTGACATTTTAGGCTTAGTTTGATATTTTTCCCATGTTCCATCCCTGTTTTATGTACATGTTAATATGGTGTGACAATGCATGTCACACAATTGGAAGTCCTATTTAAACATTTTCATTTCCATATCAAAGGAGCTCCTCTGTTTATGATTTTTGGCATGCTAATTGTATTAGACATGTTGTATGCTCATGAAAATTTCCAGAATTGTTTGAGCCATTTCTGATTTAATGTGCATTTTCTCATCTTGTATGTCCAATTGATGATCATGTTGTGTGCATTGCCTTCTCTTGGTTGGATCATGACCTTGCTTGATGATTTTGATTTGGCATTTTTTATGACATATTCTCAGTTGATTGAAGTTGCTTCATGTTGAATATCAAGTTCTGTTTTGGCTTTTTGATCCACTTGTGACCCTAGGCTTTGACCTAGTGGTTTTGGACTTATATGTGAGCTTTGAATTTCAGGACCAAGCATCCAATCTCCATGGTTGATGTTGCTTCACCATTTGAATGTTGATATTTGCTATTGATTGCTAACATTTGTTTGTTTTTTAGGTTGATGATAATTCACTTGATTGTTTGCCTTATGGCTTACATGTTGTACATTGGGATTGTCTGTTTGTTGTTGATTGTTGTCTGTTTGCCTAGATACTGTACTGATTTGTTTAGTTGTTTACACGGGTACCTAAGTTGCTTTAAGTTCATTTGAACTTTGCTTTGCTTGTGGTTGGCATACCACTTAGGTAAATTCCTATTCTCCATGTAGTCTGGAAGACCTGTCATGTTATGTTGGCAGGCACCTGTCTGAAGCCCTCCTTAAGAGGCAATGTTTGTGGTTGTTTATCTTTGTGCCTTGTACATGTAAAGACCTCCTAAGTGAAGAGGCATTGGCAGATAAAAGGGATGTGTAATCCATCCCCTGCTACTCAGTTGTGTCATTCATCTTGCTCATACCCTGTATTGATGCACTTTGAATAAAAACCCAAAATCTTGTTGTGTCAAGTCATGTGGAATAGAGTCCCACATTCTGGACTCCCACACATTCTTTGAGTCAAGCTCGCCTAGGCCTGGGTTAAGAGCTATGAGGCATAACCCTCATCTCCATTTCATCTGCTCACCCTAACTCTCAATGTTAGAGGTTAAGAGCCTGACCACCCTTCCAGTATTTGGCTTGTTTGTCAAGGTCGATATGACCCCTTGACTAAAGCCCAACCTTGCTTGAGCCCCCTTGGTTGTATATAGTGTGTGCTATTTGCTTTCGATGTTTATCTGCTTAGCT
Organism: Lathyrus oleraceus; assembly: GCF_024323335.1. NCBI lineage: Eukaryota > Viridiplantae > Streptophyta > Magnoliopsida > Fabales > Fabaceae > Lathyrus > Lathyrus oleraceus. The sequence goes on along the minus strand of NC_066584.1, from coordinate 161,854,833 downwards.
TCTCATCTCCTTTCTGTAGGAGTCGTATGATCAACTTTTGAGGAAGTTGACGTACGTAGAGATAGACTTGAGTTGACTCACTGCCTGTGTGAGTCAAACTCTTGTTAGAAACCTCAACCTAGGACTATTGTGGATTACATGATAACTATTAGGCTCGAGTCAGTCTCCCTTTTAGTTTGTCATTTCCCAGTCTCTGGTTAGGATAGAAATTTCTCCCCTGTTCAGGGGAACTACGTCGCCCTGATCCTCATACCAGATGAGGTACATAGGCAGGAGATAGTGCGAGATCTCTCCGGGCACCCTTTTTTTCTTTTTGTGTGTGTTTGCTTGACAGTTATTAGGCTCGAGATCCAAACTCCCTTTTAGCTTGTTTGTTTGATAACCTCTTGTCTGTGGGTGTGGAGTCTGATGTAAGTCCAGCGATTGGCATTCGGTTTCCCGTTTGGGTGTTTGTTTGTGTGGAGTCTGACGTAAGTCCAGCAATTGGCAGTCGGTTTCCTGTGGGTGTTTGTGTGCTTGGAGTCTGATGTAAGCCCAGCGATTGGCATTCGGTTTCCTTGTTTGCATTTGTTGTTTGGAGTCGGACGTAAGACCAGCCATTGGCAGTCGGTTTCCATTTGTGTGTTTGCTTCGATGTATCAGCGTCTTTGTGTTGTGTTTTGTTTCGGCGTGCGTTAGCCGAACTACGGTAGCTCTGATTCTCATTCCAGATGAGATACGTAGGCATAGGATGCGATATCCTAGCGAGTCCGTTTCCCATTTCCCCGAACTACGTCGACTCTGATGTTTGTTTCTGACAAACTACGTAGGCCCAGGATGCGACATCCTGCCGAGACACCTTCCTCCGTTTTCCTTCACCTGTGTTTTATTCCAGTGTGTGTGCATTCTTTTTGAGCAGTTATTTAGCAACCTTATTCTATTCTTCTGAGCGTGGATCCCGTCGAGTACGACGAACGTGAGGGGTGCTAATACCTTCCCCTTGCGTAACCGACTCCCGATCCTTGCAATCTCCGGTCGTAAGACCATTTCCTTTCCAGGTTTACTTCGAGCGTTTCCTTTCCCTCTTTGGGGATAAATAACGCACGGTGGCGGCTCTGTTTGTTTGTTTTTTCCCGCCGGTTGTTTTTCGCGGATGCGACACTTGGTGATCTCAAACCATCTCACAGAAGGTCCCACCCAAAGGCAAAGGGAACCAAGATGTTAATGATCCTTGAGGCTATGCAAATGCAATGTTATGATGCCATGAGGGATCTTAGGGCCAAAATTGGGGTCTTACAGTGTGTAGTATGTTTCATGAGCATAGTCCATTATACTATATCTCTAACATGCATTAACACCAAAATTCTATTTCCCGGCCTCAAAGAGTTGTGACTTCTTACATAAGTCCAATTACAATTGCTTAACATAACGCTAAATTTTGACACAAAAAGGCATAGCATTCTAGTTAGTGAGATTGTAAGTCTCCCCTTTTTCATGGTATTGTATGGAAACTTGGCCTTTTTTCCTTCCTTTGGAAGATGTCTTGGTTCAAGGATCCATGCTTGTGATAAGTGGGTTGAGTTTTCTCCAAAGAATGACTTAAAAAAATCAAAAGCAATACTAACTTCTAACTCATTAACAACTAACATTTAATTTCAAGTCATTTACTTTAATGCACTTTATTTTTTAAGCCTTATTCATTTGTCATTATTCATACCATTCTAATTGTTTATGTTAATGTCATTTTTAATTTGTTCACTTGGACCATATTTGTGTGATATATTTTTTTGTGTATATTGTGTTTGGTTGTTTGGTCTTTGATCATTAATGTACATAATAAGAACAAAAACCCTAAAAAACATCTTGTGTGGACTGTTGGTTTGATCTGAGACAATTGGACTTAGAATTTAGGCAACACTCCCTATGCAAAGGACTTGGCCAATGCCAACTTTCATGTAACCAAGTGCTTGTAATTTGAAACTTCATATGATACATAATTGAAGATCCATTTGAGTTCATCTGCAACATGATCATTGTGAAGCTGTTATTTTGAACCTGTGACTTGTGGCATTGAGGAATTCATCTGCTACATGGGCAAATTTGAAGAAGATCATGGAGTTGCGAAGCTTGTTTATTTGATGCCTTGCTCTTTAAGTTGATATATTGTGCATTGTTTGTTGCTTGATTCTAATGTCCAAGGGAATTTGGGTTTCTATATGACACTCTTGTGTATTGTATTGGAACTCAATGGTCAGATCTTTTCAACTCTCAACTTTTAAATTTGTGCTTAGGATTAGTCTCTTTATCTCCTCCCCATTTCTTTAATTTTAAAATCTCTCCCTCTTGTTTTTAAAATCTTCTTTGCTTGTGCTTGTTTTTCTAAACTTAGACCCTTTGCAAATTAGAAACTTTGACCTTATGCCATTGCATTTTCAAACTTCTTTTCTTAAATCAAACTTTTAAATAGACTTAACTATACTTGACTTAAAAATTTCAAAAGCCAAAAAAAGAACTAACTCATCCAAACCATTTTTAGGCCTTTGTTCCTTTCAAACTTAATTTTTTGTTAAAAAACAATACATCCACTTTGAAATTTATACCACGAACTACGAGGTTTTGATCCCTCATTTTTATGTTGGTACGTAGGCACAAGTCCGAAGGTCTTGTCAAACACAAAAAATATAATTAATGAATTCTTTTCTCATCCCCCTATTCTATTTGCTTGCAAACATCATTTGTACAAAATACATATGCACACAAAAAAGGGCTCCCTAGGAGTACCTAGGACACTTTGGGTGCTAACACCTTCCCTCTATGTAACCAACCCCCTTACCTGTAATCTCTGGAATTTTATTAGTTTTTATTTGAAAACTTCTTATTTTTGGGTTTTGTTCGTACTTTTCCTTTTTCCCTTGGAAACAATAAAAGCGTGGTGGAGACTCTTGGTATTTGATGTCTAGCTTATCCATAGCTTGCTGATCATGAATTTACCGCTACAGAAATTAAGTGGCGACTATGTTGGGGAGTAGTCTTCAGTGGGTTTAGCCTACTTGTTGTGCTTGGTGATCTTTGAATGGTGAGATAAGTTCTAACCCGAACTTGAGTGCAATTAAGAGAGGAGGATGGTATAGTCATGTTCTACTTGTGTGGAGTAGTCCTTAACAAGTTGACTTGAGACCCATCTGCTCAATGGAGACCCTTTTGGATTTGGAAATGTCACATAAGTATTTATGGTTAGGCATTACTATCTATGATTTGGGGTCCGAGAAGCTGAGGACTGTAGAACATTTACCCCCTCTTGGCCTATTTAGGACGTAGTGCGAAGACTGTTCAAGTGTAGACTTGATAACAGTTGCTATGCGATACTACACTCAGATGAGTTTCTCTTGAGAATATTATGGGTTGATGAGTCAGTCATCCTAACCTGTAATATCCGATAGATGGAATTAAGACTCTGGGAACTTTTTTAGAAAATGATCTACAGGTTTTTATCGTTAGTTCACTCCTTTGGGATGGTTCTTACCCATACTCCATGCTCGTGACTTACAACAAACCCTTGATTCTTGGTTGATCCAATAAAGTCTTGTCAATATCAATGGAACTTGGGTGTTGATAAGGTGTAAACCATAATCCACCAAAATGGATGATTGATCTTGACAATGACTTGATTCATCCCTTGACCTTTGTTTGTTTGCCTTGTGTGTGATCCCTTATTTGTGATTGTTGCATTCATGCATTCATGCGCATCATCACATTCATCACACAAAAATTTCAACGAACTGAGGTGTTATTTGCAAATATTTTCAGACCATGGATTGTGGACGAAGGAATACTAAGAAGTACAGTTTCAGATGTCCTGTGTTGGTTCTAAGTGTTGGCAGCAATTTTGGTAAAACAAAGAGAGTTCACAAGATGTTATGTATGATGTCTTAACATAAGATATCCTATGTACCTGCTGGAGTTCAAGAACACAATCATGCATGATTGTTTCAGAATGCCATTACAATGCCATGGCTTCTGATATTGTGTTCCTGCTGGAGTTGAAATGAAAAACATGATTATGCAGGACTGTATCAGGATGTCATACACGATGTCATGACACCTGATGTCTTTTTGTACCTGCTGGAAGTTATAAAAGGAATTATGGAATTATGCAGGATTTTTCCAAGATGTCAGACCCGATGTCATGACATCTTGTACACAAAACATTCAGTGTGAATGTCTAGTGTTTTGTGATTGCACAATTAATGGCAATCTATGTATGATTGAAGATCTGATTAGCTGGTGCATTCAATCATGGATTACAACCTGATTTACTTATTTTCCAAGAAGATCTAACCAGCTGTTATAAAAAGATTTAATTGGAAAATAGATTTAGGGTTTTCAAGATGTCCAAGCCCAGCTGAAAGCTTCTGTAAAAAGGGACTTAGAAAACCTGTTTTACAACATAACCAATACTGAGCGAAATATAGAGAGAGAGCTAGGGTTTGTGTCTGTTTAGTCGTGAGACTTGTAAGCCATTCAAGTCATCTTTTGATGATTGAATTGGACTGGTTTGTGGTTGTAATTTGTCACTCTAAAGCTGTTAAGCAAGAGTGTGTGTCCACTTGATCAAAGCTGTGAAGCAAGATCAGTGTGTGTCTACTTGATCAAAGTTGTGAAGCAAGATCAAGTGTGTGTCTTCTTGATTGAAACTGTGAAGTAAAATCAAAAGTGTGTTATTGAAAAGTGTGTTCTTTTCTCAAGGGATTGTTGTTTAAGATCACAGGTGTGATTGTAGGGAAGTGAGTGGGTTCTCATATCTAAGAGTGCTTAGGTAGAAATTGCACGGGTAGAGATTAGGTGAGAAAGACTGTAACTTGTTGAAGTGTACGAAGAGTCTTTGAACTGATTCTGTTTTAGTGAATTTCCTTCCTGGCTTGGTATCCCTCAGACGTAGGTGAGTTGCACCGAACTGGGTTAACAATTGCTTATGTCGTTTGCTTTACCATTCTGTATCTTTATCTTGTTTGTGTTAACAGATATTAGTGTCGTGACATTACCTTCGACATCTTATATCTGATACCAGAATTTGAATTGGTATCAGAGCAAACATCCTGCTCTGGTTCTGGGTGAGATCTAGAGACAACACTTTCTGGTACAATGGAGAGAGATAGAGGATCTGTTCACAGGCCACCAATTTTGGATGGTTCTAACTACGACTATTGGAAACCTCGAATGGTAGCCTTTCTAAAATCCCTTGATAACAAGGCATGAAAGGTTGTGTTAACAGGCTGGGTGCACCCTGTAGTTACTAAAGAAGGAGAAGCCACTGCTGAGAAAAAGCTTGAAGAACAATGGTCCAAGGAGGAGGATGACCTAGCCCTTGGAAATTCTAAAGCATTGAATTCCATCTTCAATGGAGTAGACAAGAACATATTCAGATTAGTGAACAACTATGAGATAGCCAAAGATGCTTGGGACATACTCAAAACCACCCATGAAGGAACCTCCAGAGTGAAAATGTCTAGACTACAGTTGCTCACCACCAAGTTTGAAAACTTAAGGATGCAAGAAGATGAAAATATTCAGGAATTTCACATGAGCATCCTTGAAATTGCCAATGCCTCTGGTTCCTTGGGAGAGAATATGTCAGATGAAAAGTTAGTAAGAAAAATACTCAGATCACTTCCCAAGAGATTTGCTATGAAAGTAACAGTCATAGAAGAATCTTAAGACATCTCAAATATGAGAGTTGATGAGCTAATTGGATCCCTCCAAACATTTGAGATGGGAATATGTGATGGAGCTGAAAAGAAAGCCAAGAGCATAACATTCATGTCAAACACTAAAGAGGAAGATAAGGAAGGTGGTCAAGATATTGATGAAGATCTGGAAAATGAGATAGCAATGCTGGGAAGACAGTTCAATAGACTGATGAAAAAGGTAGATGTGAGAGCAAAGGGCAATGTCAAGAACACCGCATCTGACATCAGTAAATCCAACAACTTTGGTAAGAGAACAAAGTTTGAAGAAAAACCCAAAGAAGTTCAGTGCTATGAGTGTAATGGGTATGGTCATATTAAAACTGAATGTGGGACCTACCTCAAGAAACAAAAGAGGAGTCTTGCTGCCTCTTGGTCTGATGGAAGTGAAACAGAAGAAGCTACAAACCATGTGACTACTTTGACAGGAAGATGGGGGTCTGAGGAAGAGTCAATTGATGATGAGAGAACTTTTGAAGAGCTGGCCACTACCTACAATGAGTTGTGCCACAAAAGTGCAGGAGTGTGCAGACAAGTTGAAAGCCAGAAGAAAGTGATAGCTCAGCTGGAAAATGAAAAGGAAGAGTATGTGGAAACTATCTCAAAATTAAAAACTGAAGTTGTACTCTTGAAGTCCAAACTAGATGAGATGACTAAGTATGTAAGAATGCTTAACAATGGATCTGCCATCTTAGACAAGATTCTCCAGACTGACCAAATAACAGGAAACAAATCTGGCATTGGATTCAAGGCTGAGTGCAGTTACACTGGTTGCAAACCAAAATCCAAACCTAAGTGCAGCCATGTTAAAAGTAAACCTGAGATGTCACAACAGCAGAAAGGGAAACATCAAAGATGGAGATGCCAATACTGTGGAAAATTTGGCCATCTGAAGCCCTTCTGCTATAAGCTATATGGTTATTCTAGCCCTGTTCAGTATCAACACCAATCAAGATCCAAGCATCACAAGACTGTCAACAAAAAGCAATGGGTTCCCAAGACAAAGGTTACAAGTCTAATAGCTCACACTTCCTTCAGAGTTTCAGCCAAAGAAGATTGGTATTTTGACAGTAGATGCTCTAGACATATGACTGGGAACAAAAATCTGCTAACCGAACTTCATCCTCATGCCATGAGTTATGTTACCTTTGGTGATGGTGCAAAAGGTGAGATCAAGGGAATGGGTAAGCTGGATTGCCCTGGAGTTCCTGACCTTGACAATGTCCTACTTGTTAAGGGATTAACTGCCAATCTTATAAGCATCAGTCAACTGTGTGATCAAGGTCTGAATGTAAACTTCACCAGAACTGAATGTTTGATTACTAACAAGGAAAATGAAGTAATCATGAAGGGAGTTAGGTCCAAAGACAACTGCTACATGTGGAGCTCTCAAGCAACTAGATACTCTTCAATGTGTACCTTAGCCAAAGAGGAAGAAGTGAAGATATGGCATCAAAGATTGGGCCACCTGCACCTTAAAGGTATGAAGAGGATCATATCAGTTGAAGCTGTTAGAGGAATTCCCAACTTAAAGATTGATGAGAGAAAAATCTATGGAGAGTGTCAGATTAGAAAACAAACGAGGATGTCACACCAGAAGCTCAGACATGACACCACTACTAAAGTTTTGGAACTCCTTCATATGGACTTGATGGGACCCATGCAAGTAGAAAGCCTTGGTGGGAAGAAGTATGCTTATGTGGTGGTGGATGATTTCTCTAGATACACCTGGATCAATTTTATAAGAGAAAAATCTGATGTATTTGAAGTATTTAAGGAGCTTTGTCTGAAACTTCAAAGAGAAAAAGAAAGTCATGTTATCAAAATCAGAAGTGATCATGGGAAGGAATTTGAGAACAACAAATTTGCTGAATTTTGTTCTTCAGAAGGAATTCATCATGAGTTCTCATCTCCCATCACTCCCGAGCAAAATGTTGTGGTGGAAAGGAAAAATAGGACTCTTCAAGAATCAGCCAGAGCTATGATTCATGCTAAGAAATTGCCCTGCCATTTTTGGGCTGAAGCCATGAACACAGCCTGCTATGTTCATAACATAGTGACATTGAAGAAAGGGACTCCCACAACCCTATATGAAGTCTGGAAAGGAAGAAAACCTACAGTCAAATACTTCCATGTATTTGGTAGCAAATGCTATATCTTGGCTGATCGTGAGCAAAGAAGGAAGATGGATCCCAAAAGTGATGAGGGAATATTTATGGGCTATTCAACAAACAGCAGAGCTTACAGGGTCTTTAATTCCAGAACTAATGTATTGATGGAATCCATTAATGTTGTGGTTGATGACCAACAGACTGATGTCATAGACGATGTCGAGACATCTCTGAATGATTTTCCAGCTGACTTCTCAGGCAAAAATAAGGAAGGAGAACCTTCTCAAGCTGAACCTGAAAATGACCAAATCAACAAGGGACCCTCTATCAGAATTCAGAAGGATCATCCCAAAGATCTTATCATAGGAGATCCAGATAAAGGAGTCACTACCAGATCAAGGGAAGTGATCTCACACGGCTGATTTGTGTCAAAGGTTGAACCCAGAAATGTCAAGGAAGCCTTGACTGATGAGTTCTGGATCAATGCCATGCAGGAAGAGTTAGGCCAATTCAAGAGGAATGAAGTATGGGAATTGGTTCCTAGACCTGAAGGAGTAAATGTCATAGGTGCAAAATGGGTATATAAGAATAAATCTGATGAACAAGGGGTGGTTACAAAGAACAAAGCTAGATTAGTAGCTCAAGGATATACTCAAGTTGAAGGAGTAGACTTTGATGAAACATTTGCTCCTGTAGCTCGCCTTGAGTCCATTAGATTGTTGCTTGGAGTGACATGTATTCTGAAATTCAAACTGTTTCAAATGGATGTAAAAAGTGCCTTCCTAAATGGCTACTTAAATGAAGAGGTATATGTTGAACAGCCTAAAGGATTCATAGATCCAAATCTTCCACAACATGTGTACAGATTGAAGAAAGCCCTCTATGGGTTGAAGCAAGCTCCCAGGGCTTGGTATGAGAGACTCACAGTGTTCCTCACTGACAATGGATATAGGAAAGGAGGTATTGACAAAACTCTATTTGTGAAGAATGAAGGAGGGAAGCTCATGGTGGCACAAATATATGTAGATGACATTGTATTTGGTGGGATGTCAGATCAGATGGTTGAACATTTTGTTAGACAAATGCAATCTGAGTTTGAGATGAGCCTTGTTGGAGAGCTGACCTACTTTCTTGGGCTACAAGTCAAACAGATGGAAGACTCTATCTTTCTTTCTCAAAGCAAGTATGCCAAGAACATTGTGAAGAAGTTTGGCATGGAAAATGCAAGCCATAAAAGGACACCTGCTCCTACTCATGTGAAAATCTCCAAAGATGAAAGAGGTGTCAGTGTAGATCAGAGTCTATACAGAAGCATGATAGGTAGTCTGCTATACCTCACAGCAAGCAGACCTGACATTGCATTTGCTGTAGGTGTTTGTGCTAGGTATCAAGCTGAACCAAAAGCTAGTCACATAAACCAAGTAAAGAGAATACTGAAATATGTCAATGGCACCAGTGACTATGGGATGTTGTATACTCATGGATCTGGCTCTATGCTGACTGGTTACTATGGTGCCGACTGGGCTGGAAGTGCTGATGATAGGAAGAGCACATCTGGAGGATGTTTCTTTTTGGGGAACAATCTGATTTCATGGTTCAGTAAGAAACAAAACTGTATATCTTTATCCACTGCTGAAGCTGAATACATAGCAGTTGGGAATAGCTGTTCTCAACTGGTTTGGATGAAGCAAATGTTGTCTGAATACAATGTCACACAAGGAATCATGACATTATACTGTGACAACCTGAGTGCTATAAATATTTCCAAAAATCCTATTCCGCATAGCAGGACAAAGCACATTTACATTCGTCATCACTTTATTAGAGAACTTGTAGAAGAAAAGATCATAACTCTAGAGCATGTTACTACTGAAAAGCAATTAGCTGACATTTTTACTAAAGCTTTGGATGCCAATCAATTTGAATGTTTAAGGGGGAAGTTGGGGATCTGTGTTCATGAGAACCTATAACAAGCAAAGGAGTTTGTGGTTAATATCCCAAAGGATATTTCTGTCTATGTGTTGAAGACTGTGTGAGGTGTGCTATGAAGATTGTTGAGACTAATGTTTTGGAAGTTGGTTTGGTGCTGCTATTTGGATGCTGAAGTTTTTTTGTTTTTTTGTTGGAAAATGTGCAATTTGTGGCAGTCCTCATTGATGTCTGTTTGTAATATTTTGGGCACTTGATGAGTTCCTTGGATTTGTTCATTATCCCAGCTATCACAGTTGTGAATGATGATGGTTTGTACTGCCTGACTATTATGTTTTAACATTCTTAATGTTATAACATCTGATCTAACATTCTCTGCTAGGCTAATTGACCTTTATTTTGACTAATTGGTCACCTTTGGTCAATTTTGACTAAAAAGGGGGAGAAGTGTTGATGTGGAAGTTGATGTGGAAGCAGTTGTGGAGTTGTGAGATATATGTAGCTGAAGGACAACTATTATTGAAGGAAGTGCACAAGTGTTAAAACAGAATGTTGTTCTGTTTACAGATGTCAAAGGGGATGTTTGATAGGGTGCACAGGTGTTGATGTTGAAGCAGATGTCAGAATGACATTCTGGCTGGTACAGGTGTTGTGATTGCAATAGCTGTTTGTTCATAGAGGTTGTTTGATGTATGCACAGATTTAGGGGGAGAAGGAGTACCCTTGTGCATTTGTGTGTCTTACTAGTTGCATCCATAACTAGTAATTTTGTTTCTGTTGCACAGATTTAGGGGGAGGAGAAGTGCCCTTGTGCATGTGTGTATTACTAGTAGCTATAGCTAGTAATTGTGTTTGCTTCTGCTGCTGTTTAAACTGTTGTTTAACTGCTGATAGTTTTCTTGTGAACAAAAAGGATAGACATATGTTTCAGCCAAAATTTGCCAAAGGGGGAGTTTGTTGGTTCTAAGTGTTGGCAATAATTTTGGTAAAACAAAGAGAGTTCACAAGATGTTATGTGTGATGTCTTAACATAAGATATCTTATGTACCTGCTGGAGTTCAAGAACACAATCATGCAGGATTGTTTCAGAATGCCATATACAATGCCATGGCTTCTGATATTGTGTTCCTGCTAGAGTTGAAATGAAAAACATAATTATGTAGGACTATATCAGGATGTCATACACGATGTCATGACACCTGATGTCTTTTTGTACCTGCTAGAAATTATGAAAGGAATTATGGAATTATGCAGGATTTTTTCAGGATGTCAGACCCGATGTCATGACATCCTGTACACAGAACATTCAGTGTGAATGTCTGGTGTTTTGTGATTGCACAATTAATGGCAATCTATGTATGATTGAAGATCTGATTAGCTGGCGCATTCAATCATGGATTACAACCTGATTTACTTATTTTCCAAGAAGATCTAACCAGCTGTTATGAAAAGATAATTGGAAAACAGATTTAGGGTTTTCAAGATGTCCAAGCCCAACTGAAAGCTTCTATAAAAAGGGACTTAGAAAACCTGTTTTACAATATAACCAATACTGAGCAAAATATAGAGAGAGAGCCAGGGTTTGTGTCTGTTTAGTCGTGAGACTTGTAAGCCATTCAAGTCATCTTTTGATGATTGAATTGGACTGATTTATGGTTGTAATTTGTCACTCTAAAGCTGTTAAGCAAGAGTGTGTGTCCACTTGATCAAAGTTGTGAAGCAAGATCAGTGTGTGTCTACTTGATCAAAGCTGTGAAGCAAGATCAAGTGTGTGTCTTCATGATTGAAACTGTGAAGTAAAATCAAGAGTGTGTTATTAAAAAGTGTGTTCTTTTCTCAAGGGATTATTGTTTAAGATCACAGGTGTGATTGTAGAGAAGTGAATGGGTTCTCATATCTAAGAGTGCTTAGGTAGAAATTGCACGGATAGAGATTAGGTGAGAAAGACTGTTACTTGTTGAAGTGTACGGAGAGTCTTTGAACTGATTCTATTTTAGTGAATTTCCTTCCTGGCTTGGTAGCCCCCAGACGTAGGTGAGTTGCACCGAACTGGGTTAACAATTGCTTGTGTCGTTTGCTTTACCATTCTGTATCTTTATCTTGTTTGTGTTAACAGATATTAGTGTCGTGACATTACCTTCGACATCTTATATCTGATACCAGAATTTCATCCTGAATTGAAAGAGTTAAGGAAGCTAGCATGTTTTGTATTGGATCCATTGGACTTCAAACAACGCCATGGGAAGCTTCTGTCTATCTTGTTTGTTGATGTGGTTGAAGGACTCTTGAGTGTGTTGGTTTGGTTTTATGATCCTCTCTACCGTTGCTTCACTTTTCCGGATTATCAGCTTGTGCCTACTTTGGAGGAATATGCCCATCTTTTGGGAATACCTGTTTCTAGCAAAGTGCCTTTTAGTGGATTGGAAGAGATTCCCAGATCTCATCATATAGTTGAAGCTCTTCACTTGAAGAAGTCTGAGATTAAGGCTCATTGGGTGAAGAAAGGGGCATTGTTTGGGTTGCCATCTGATTTCCTCATCAAATAAGCTATTGCTTTTGCTCAAGCCGTTAGTGTGGATGCTTTTGAAGCTATCTTTGTGTTGCTCATTTATGGATTAGCTTTGTTCCCTAACATTGACGGTTTTGTTGATGTTAATGCCATTAGAATCTTCTTGATTGGGAATCATGTGCCTACTTTGTTGGGTGATATGTACTTCTTTTGCATCTAAGGAATTCTAAGGGTGGTGGAACTATTGTCTGTTGCATTCCTCTTCTGTACAAGTGGTTTATTTTGCACTTGCCTCAGACACCTACTTTTGTGGAGAAAAAACAACGTCTACGATGGTCTCAGAGACTTTTGTCTCTCACTAATGATGATATAGTTTGGTATGATCCTTCTTTGAGCAGTTTGGAGATTATTGATAGTTGTGGTGAATTCTCTATTGTGCCTCTCATTGGTACACAAGGAGGAATTAACTACCCTGCTTTGGCTCGTCGTCAACTTGGGTTCCCCTTGAGAGACAAGCCTAATAACACTCAGTTAGAAGGTCTTTTCTATTAAGAGGGTAAAGATACCCAACATTTGAAGCAGAATATTGTGCATGCTTAGCATAATGTGCATAGGAAAGGAAGATTCGAGCTTGGTCTGTGCAATTGTGTAGCTTTGGAAGCTTACACTCTTTGGGTGAAGAAGAGGGATTTGGAATTAAAGATGCTTTATCCTATTAAAAGACCTATATCTATGGTTGTGGTTGAGCCATTAACTCTCCCTAACCAAGATATAGAGGAGTTGGAAGACGCACTCGCCAAGATGAAGCGAGAGAATGATATGTGTGAAGAACGGTTCCATGCTTTGAACAAAAAGCATGAGGAGTTGCAGCTTGAGTCTAAGGATAAAGATGTACTTATTGAACTACTTGAAGACCGAGTGACGAAGAGACAGAGAGAATCAGAGGTTTCATCTTCCTATAGTATGCCTCAGCCTTCCGTTTCTTGGAAGAAGATTGTTGAGCAGCTTGTCCTCGACAAGACTCGGATGAAGGCTTCTTTTGAGTCAGAGATTCGACGCATTCGAAGGAAGTACGCGCCTACAACCAGATTATTTGACATTGTTGTTAGGGATCCTTAGGATGACTAGTCTCTTTTTCTCTTGTATTTTTCATTTGGTTTCTGAAATTGTACTCAGTGTAATCCTTCCAATTATATAAATAAAAGAGATTTTTATGGTCATATCAAATTGTTGCAATTATATATATATATATATATATATATATATATATATATATATATATATATATATATATATATATATATTTGCAAATAATATAGTAAGTTCCTTGAAAATAAAAAAACAATCAAGCATTGCATTTCATGCATCATTTGCCAGATGTCTCATTGGTGTTTCTTCTGTGCTTCAGTCAAGCTGACTCATCGGTACAATACTCGTGCCAATCACTCCATAATTATGGAACATCTCGAGCAAGAGAATAGAGATTTGAAAGAGGAGGTCGCCTGCCTGATTTCCATGATGGAGTCAGTTCTAGCTGCACAGAGTCAGTCTTCTCCAACACCTGTAACTCCTCCTCCTTAAAGGACTGTTAATTCAGAGATAGCTATCTCTACTGTTCCTGTAACTGCTGCTCATTTCGTGTCGGCCATGCCTGCCGGATTCCCATGGGGAATGCCTCCGAACTTCGTGCCTGAAGGCTTTGCTCATACATTTGCTTCTATGCCGGCATCTAGCCCGGTCATGTCTGTGCCACCGCCTATCGTGCACACTTTGCCTCGTGTGGAAGATACCATTTATCATTCTGAGCCGTCTGAGGGCCCGGATGTATATGAGAAAATGGACGAGATGAAAGATCAATTTCTTGAGTTGCGCAAGGAGTTGAAAACCTTAAGAGGTAAGGATCTATTTTGGAAGAGTGCTGCTGAATTGTGTCTGGTGCCGAATGTGAAGATTCCGGTGAAATTCAAAGTGCCTGACTTGGAAAAAATACAAAGGGAACACATGTCCGCTCAGTCATTTGGTGATGTATGTTCACAAAATGTCCACCCAAACAGACAATTATCAGTTGTTGATCCACTACATTCAAGATAGTCTGATCGGCGTTGCGCTAAGATGGTATATGGGGTTGGATAGTGCGGGCATCCACACTTTCAACAATTTGGGTGAAGCATTCGTAAAGCAGTACAAGTACAACATTGATATGGCTCCCGATCGAGATCAGTTGAGATCACTGTCTCAGAAGGACAAGGAAACGTTTAAGGAGTATGCGCAGAGGTGGAGAGAACTCGCTGCTCAGATCAACCCTCCTTTAGAAGAAAAGGAGATGGCCAAGATTTTCCTGAAGACCCTTAGCTCATTTTACTATGAGCGGATGATCGCCAGTGACCCCAGTGATTTGACCGAAATGGTAAATATGGGGATGAGGCTAGAAGAAGGTGTCAGAGAAGGACGGTTGTCTAAAGGGGAAGTATCGTCTAGCAAGAGGTACGACAACAGTTTTGGTAAGAAGAAGGACAATGAAACTAATGCAATTTCCAATGGGAGGAAGATAAGGCCTCAAATCAGAAGAAGTCAACCATCCCGTCAACATCATCATCAGGTATCGTAAGTAATTCCTGTGTTTTCAGCAAATCAGTCAACACCAGTTCAACGACAACAACGTCAACATAACAACCACAACAATGAACAAACACCTACAACAACAACAATACCAACAATCATCAACAACAAAATTTTGAAAGGAAGAAGGTCTCTTTCGACCTGATTCCGATGACCTATACAGAGCTTTACCCATTGTTGGTTCTCAAGAACCTACTCCGACCAAGAAATCCTCCGCAAATACCTGAACCATTTCCATGGTGCTACAAACCAGACCTCTGTTGTGATTTTCATCAAGGAGCACCCAGACATGACATTGAGAATTGTTATCCACTCAAATATGAAGTCCAGAAGCTAGTGAAAAATGGAATGGTGTCCTTAGAGGACCGTGCACTGAACGTGAAAGCTAACCCATTGCCCGCTCATGGAAATTCATCTGTCAATATGGTGGACGGCTGCCCTGGGGAGTTCAAAGTGTTCGACGTCTGTTTCATTCGAATGTCCTTGGTGACGATGCATAAGGAAATTTGCTTGGTGAGCAATTATGAGCATGACCATGATGGTTGTGCTATTTGCAGTGTTAATTCAAGAGGTTGTGAGATTGTGAAAAGAGACATCCATCGGTTGATGGATGAGGGTATGATTCAGATTGTTCAATCCCGACACATAGATGACGATGTCAATGTGATTGTTCATGTGTTTAAGAATTCCGAGAGAGTGGTGATTTAGTATGGTAGCAACAACAGTAACAGTATTAGCATAAGGTCGGTATCGCCGTTGGTCATACGATTGGTGGGTCCAGTCCCGTACGCATCCGATAAGGCTGTTCCTTATCAATATAATTCAACTATGGTGAAGGATGGTCAAGAGGTTCCATTACCTACGACTAATTCTGTCATGAGCATTGCTGATGTTACGAAGGTGACCCGTAGTGGTCGAGTGTTTGGGCCGGTGTTCCCAAAAGATGTGGAAGAGTCAACAGTTGGTAAGAAGGTAGAAGTGCCCGTAGTAGATCAAGTTAGTACTTCAAAGCGTCAGTCTGGTGAATCCAGCAATTTGAAGACTAATGATGATGATGAAGTGCTTAGGCTGATAAAGAAAAGTGAGTTCAATATGGTGGAGCAGCTGCTCCAAACCCCCTCAAAGATTTCAGTACTATCTCTGTTAATGAATTTCGAAGCGCACAGACAAACACTGAAAAGAGTTCTAGAACAAGCGTTTGTGGAACATGATGTTATAGTGGATCAGTTCGATCATATTGTAGCTAACATCACTTCCTGCAACAATCTCAGTTTCTGTGATGAAGACCTTCTTGAGGAGGGTAGGAATCATAATTCGGCTTTGCATATCTCGATGAATTGCAAAGATGATGCTTTATCCAATGTGCTTGTTGACACCGAATCTTTGTTGAATGTGCTGCCAAAGTCAACATTATCAAAGTTGTCATACCAAGGAGCGCTTATGAGGTATAGTGGCATAATTGTCAAAGCTTTCGACGGTTCGTGCAAGACAGTGATAGGTGAAGTGGACCTTCTGGTGAAGATAGGTCCGAGTGATTTTCAAATTACTTTTCAAGTAATGGATATCCACCTAGCCTACAGTTGTCTGTTGGGAAGACCATGGATCCACGAGGCAGGAGTTGTTACCTCCATGTTGCATCAGAAGCTCAAATTTGTGAAGAATGGCAAGCTTGTCATTGTTGGTGGGGAGAAGGCAATGTTGCTTATCCACTTGTCATCTTTCTCTTATGTTGAAGCTGAGGATGAGGTTGGAACTCCATTCCAATCCTTATCTATTGCTGCTGAAAAGAGAGTTGGGGCACCTATGTCCTCATTAAAAGATGCAAGGAAGATTGTTGAAGAAGGAACTGTTGATCAGTGGGGACGAGTGGTAGAGGTCTCCGACAATAATAATAGAACTGGTTTGAGTTTTCAGCAAGGGTTGTCAGCTACTAGATCAGAGAATATGCAACTTAGCTTCCATAGCGAAGGGTTCATTCATGACAATGAACAACACTTAGCTGTTGTGCTAGAGGATGACAAAGAGGAAGGCTGCACCAATTTTGTGAAGCATGGAAAGGCTTGCAACAATTGGACTGCTATTGATATTCCTGTTATTATGCATCGATCTAAGTAATTGCTTTTATTTGTTTTCAAAAATACTTCTCCTATGCCTAAGGGAGAAGTGAACATTGTTGGGCATTTCAAATTAATCAATAATAAAGTTTAATTCTATTCATCCACATCTATGATGTTTTGTTTATACTTTTTGCTTTATTCTGAAAATGGTAATCACAAAAAAAAAACATAAATAAAATAATATAATTGTCCATCTGCATAATATTTGGTCACAAATTCACCTCTCTAAAATCAAAATATCAAATCATTATGCAGGTTGGTTTCTAACCCCATTGAATACAATGATCCTTCTCCTTCTCCAAATTTTGAATTCCCTGTGTTTGAGGCTGAGGAGGAAAGTGATGAAGAAGTAAGTGATGAATTGTCTCATCTTCCTGAGCATGAAGGAAAATCCATTCAATGATTCGAAGAATATATTGAGTTAGTCAACTTGGGTTCCGAGGATGATGTGAAGGAAGTCAAGATTGGGGCTCGACTGTGTCCAAATATTAAGAAGGGGTTGACTGATCTTCTACGAGAGTATTCAGATGTGTTTGCTAGGTCCTATAAAGACATGTCTGGTTTGGATTTTGAGATAGTGGAGCATAGATTGCTGTTGAAGCCAGAATGCCCGCCAGTCAAGCAGAAGTTGAGAAGAACGCATCTTGATATAGATGTGAAGATCAAAGAAGAAGTGCAGAAGCAGATTGATGTTGGTTTCCTTGTGACCGCTGAGTATTCGCAATGGGTGGCCAATCTTGTGCCTGTTCCAAAGAAAGATGGAAAATTCCGCATGTGTGTTGATTATAGAGATTTGAATAAAGCCAGTCCAAAAGATGATTTCCCTCTGCCACACATTGATATGTTGGTAGACAATACTGCTAAATTCAAAGTCTTTTCGTTTATGGACGGATTTTCCGGATATAATCAGATCAAGATGGCACCCAAAGATATGGAGAAGACCACATTCATTAAACCTTGGGGAACATTCTGTTATAGAGTGATGCCTTTCGGTTTGAAGAATGTTGGTGCAACTTACCAAAGAGCAATGACTACTCTTTTTCATGATATGATGCATAAAGAGATTGAACTTTATGTTGATGATATGATTGCTAAATCCATTAATAAGGAGGAACATGTTGAGCATTTGTTGAAGCTATTCCAGTGTTTGAGGAAGTATAAACTCCGCTTGAATCCCAATAAGTGTACTTTTGGTGTTCGTTCTGGTAAGTTGTTGGGCTTTTTTGTCAGCAAGAAGGGTATTGAAGTTGATCTCGCCAAGGTCAAAGCAATACAAGAGATGCATTCCCCCAAGACTGAGAAGCAAGTCAGAGGTTTTCTCGGTCGCTTGAATTATATCTCAAGATTCATTTCACACATGACTGCCACATGTGCGCCTATATTCAAGCTTCTTCGGAAAGATCAGTCTTGTGATTGGACCGAAGATTGCCAGAAAGCTTTTGATAGTATCAAGGAATATCTGCTTGAGCCTCTGATTCTGTCTCCACCTATTGAAGGAAGACCATTGATCATGTATTTGACTGTGCTTGAAGAGAGTATGGGTTGTGTTCTTCGTCAGCTAGATGAGACTGGAAAGAACGAATTTGCAATTTACTACCTCAGTAAGAAGTTCACCGATTGTGAGACTCGGTATTCTATGCTTGAGAAGACTTGTTGCGCATTGGCTTGGGCTGCTAAGCGTCTGCGTCAATATATGTTGAATCATACAACTTGGTTGATATCCAAAATGGATCCAATCAAGTATATATGTGAGAAGCATGCTTTAACTGGGAGGATTGCCCGTTGGCAGATGTTGTTATCAGAGTATGATATCGAATACCGATCTCAGAAAGCGATCAAAGGTAGTGTCTTGGCTGACCATTTGGCTCACCAACCAATTGAAGATTACCAGTCAGTGCAGTATGATTTTCCTAACAAAGAGATCTTGTACTTGAAAATGAAGGATTGTAATGAACCATTGCTTGAAGAAGGGCCAGAGTCTGGTTCCCGTTGGGGCATGGCATTTGATGGAGCTGTTAATCAGTATGGTAATGGCATTGGGGCAGTGATTATTACTCCTCAAGGCACACATTTTCCGTTTATAGCTAAATTGACTTTCAAATGTACAAACAATATGGCATATTATGAAGCTTGCATTATAGGGCTTGAAGAGGCCATTGATCTCAGAATCAAGCATTTAAATGTCTTTGGAGATTCAGCTTTGGTGGTGAATCATGTAACACCCTTCTAAATACCCCAAATATTTAATTAAAACAACAGCATATAAATCAACATCAGAGTAATCATGCACCAAGGGTGTCACATAATACTTCACATAATTCACCGTAAAAATCAGTCATGCTCATTATTTAATTCAACATAAACACTTCTTTAAAAATTCGCAGCGGATAGAAACATTCAACATCTGTAATATCTTAAAATTAACATTTATTCAACAAATAAAACATCCCGTCCCGATGTTACATCTATCAGAGCATGACCCACTAAAACCACTCTAGACTTCAAGCACTAGCTTCTACTCAACTCACTGCTCGTTACCTGAAAAATATAACTGTAAGGGTGAGTTCCTCAATCGATATAACAAATATTATAAATCATCATGTTATGTTAAGTAACTTTACACGTTAATCACCCACATCATATCATGCATTCGGTAGCAGCATATTCAACTCAACATCATATTCAAACACAACGTAAATGCAACTCAAATGAGACACGACTCTTCATGCATGTGGTACCATTTGGAGTAAAACTCCCAACTTAAAATCATTGCCAGTTTAGTGGGCATCAAGGCATAAGCCTTCAACTTTCAACTTAGAATTTTTGCCAATCCAGGCCAACGTGGTGTGAGCAAAAGCCCCATAATTTTGCCAATCCAGGCCAACGTGGTGTGAGCAAAAGCCCCGACTTAATGCATATGAATGTATATGGCATGTACGACTTGAAGTTCCACAACATAATAACAACGACAACATAACAGCTTTTTCAGCAACAACAACTTAAAAATCAACTTTGGCTCATCAGCCTACAACTCAGCATTTTCAACAAAACAACTTATATTCAACTTTGGCTCATCAGCCTACAACTTAATATTTTCCACAAAAACAACTTATCAACATATTTGCATCAACATTTCGCAACATAGACTCCACGAATTTATTTATCACAATTGGATACAATAGGCCAATCACCAATTACACTTACATCATAAAAATCAACCATTTTTACATACTGCAACAGTGTTAACCGGTTAACGCTATAGGTTAACCGGTTAACGCAGGAAAATTACACTTCCAGGCAAAACGCAACAGTGTTAACCGGTTAACGCTATAGGTTAACCGGTTAACGCAGGCAAAACTCAACATTTTTCACAATTTATAACAGTGTTAACCGGTTAACACCCTGGGTTAACCGGTTAACGCAGGCGAAACAGCAGTTCCTGCGCTAACACAAGGCAGAATGCAGAGTTTCCGCATTTTCCGCCGTTGGAGGACTTCCGGACCTCCGATTCAACTTCCGTAAAAAGCTATACGCTCAGAAATTCACAATACACTCAAACACAAATTCAATTTCAGCTTTAATACAACTTATTCAACATAATTTCTCAACATTCTAAATCCCAATTAGGGTCAATCGACGGCTTATCACTACCCATTACATGTTAATCGATAATACCCATTAAACGACGATAAACCCCCCTTACCTTAACAATCCGGCAACTCTTCGAGCTTCAAGCTTTTCCGTTCTCCAACCTTTGCTCTACAGCTCCTTCTCTTGCCCTTTTCCTCTTTCACGATGCTTCTCTGCTTTTTCACGTAAAACCTTTTCCAAAAAATGAAAACCTTTTCTCTTATTCCACTTATATATTTTCCAATAATAATTATTATTCCAAATTAATAATAATAATCCAACAATTCAATTTATTTAATTAAATTATTAAATATATTATTAACTTAATTAAATAATTCTTTTACTTTATTTGGGGTGTTACAACTCTCCCCCACTAAAAGAGTTTTCGTCCTCGAAAACATACCTCAAACAAATAACTCTGGATAGGACTCCTTCATCTGACTCTCCAGTTCCCAAGTCACATTGCCACCTGCTGGTCCTCCCCAAGCTACCTTCACTAAGGAAATCTCTTTACCCCGCAACTGCTTCAACTCTCGATCCTCGATCCTCATAGGTGATGTTTCAACAGTCAGGTTATCTCTCACCTGTACATCATCTACTTGGACTACATGCGACGGATCATGAATGTACCTCCTCAACTGAGACACATGAAAAACCTCATGCAAATTCGCAAGTGACGGCGGTAAAGCGATACGATAGGCTACCTCTCCTATCCTCTCTAAAATCTGATAAGGACCAATAAATCGAGGTGTCAACTTCTTCGACTTCAAAGCTCGACCAACACCAGTTATCGGAGTAACACGAAGAAACACATGATCTCCCTCTTGAAACTCAAGTGACTTCCTCCTCTTGTCATGATAACTCTTCTGACGACTCTGAGCCATCCTCATCTTCTCCTGAATCATCTTAATCTTTTCTGTAGTCTGTTGAACAATTTCCGGTCCGACCACAGCACTCTCACCGGACTCACACCAACATAACGGTGTCCGACATCTCCTACCATACAAAGCTTCAAACGGCGCCATACCAATGCTCGAATGAAAACTATTGTTGTAGGTAAACTCAATCAACGGTAAATAACAATCCCAACCACCTCCTTTTTCCAAAACACAAGCTCTCAAAAGATCTTCTAATGACTGAATCGTCCTCTCAGTCTGACCATCAGTCTGCGGGTGATATGCAGAGCTCAATCTCAGCTTAGTTCCCAAAGCTCTCTGCAAACCTTCCCAGAACTTCGATGTAAATCTAGGATCTCTGTCCGAAACAATACTCGACGGAATACCATGCAAACTTACAATCTTCTCAATATACAACTCAGCCAATTTTTCTAACGGATAATCCATTCTAATCGGAATGAAATGAGCCGACTTTGTTAATCTGTCAACAATCACCCAAATAGCTTCAAAATTCTTACTTGTCCTCGGTAAACCAGAAACAAAATCCATACTGATACTATCCCACTTCCACTCTGGAATAGCCAACGGTTGCATTAGCCCAGACGGCTTCTGATGCTCACTCTTTGACTTCTGACAAGTCAAACAAGAATAGACAAAACTCGCAGTTTCTCTTTTCATTCCCGGCCACCAAAATAACTTCTTCAAATCATGATACATCTTCGTAGCTCCAGGATGAATACTCAGACCACTACGATGTCCTTCCTCAAGAATACTCTTCTTAAGCTCGGTAACATCCGGAATACACACCCGACTACCAAACTTCAAAATACCATTCTCATCAACTCTGAATTCGCCACCTTGACCTTGATTCACTAGAGTCAACTTATCAACCAAAAGCATATCAGATTTCTGACCCTCTCTGATCTCATCCAGAATACCACTTGTCAACTTCAACATTCCCAATTTAACACTATTGTGAGTACTCTCACACACCAAACTCAAGTCTCTAAACTGCTCAATTAAATCCAATTCCTTAACCATTAACATAGACATATGTAATGATTTCCGACTCAATGCATCAGCCACTACGTTTGCTTTACCCGGATGGTAATTCAACCCAAAGTCATAATCCTTCAGAAACTCTAACCATCTTCTCTGCCTCATATTCAGCTCTTTCTGATCAAACAAATACTTTAAACTTTTGTGGTCACTGAAAACCTCAAATCTTGACCCGTACAAGTAATGTCTCCATAACTTCAGAACAAACACCACAGCTGCCAACTCTAAATCGTGCGTCGGATAGTTCCTCTCATGAACCCTCAGCTGTCTTGAAGCATAAGCTATAACCTGCTTATTCTGCATCAACACACCACCCAAACCCAACAATGAAGCATCGCAATAAACTTCAAATGATTCCGACGAACTCGGTAATATCAGAATAGGAGCAGTAGTCAACCTTCTCTTTAGCTCTTGGAAACCTTCTTCACATTTTGAGTCCCAAACAAACGCTTGCCCCTTTCTAGTCAACATCGTCAACGGTAACGCCAACTTAGAAAATCCCTCAATGAACTTCCTATAATAACCAGCCAAACCAAGAAAACTTCGAATCTCAGCAACAGACTTCGGAGCTTCCCACTTAGATACCGCTTCTATCTTAGAAGGATCAACAGCCACACCACCTCTTGAAATCACATGACCAAGAAAACTTACCTCTCCTAACCAAAATTCGCACTTGGACAATTTAGCAAATAACTTCTTTTCTCGTAGGACTTCTAAAACCACTCTCAAATGTTCAGCATGCTCTTCTTCAGATTTCGAATACACCAAAATATCATCAATAAACACCACAACAAACTTGTCTAGGTACGGATGGAAAATCCTATTCATATACTCCATAAATACTCCAGGTGCATTAGTCACACCAAAAGGCATTACAGAATACTCATAATGTCCATACCTTGTTCTGAAAGCAGTCTTCTGAATATCTTCAGTTTTCACACGTATCTGATGATACCCAGATCTCAAATCTATTTTGCTGAACACACTTGCACCAACCAACTGATCCATCAAATCATCAATCCTCGGCAAAGGATACCGATTCTTGATCGTCACTTTATTCAGTTGCCTGTAGTCCACACACAACCTCATAGTGCCTTCTTTCTTCTTAACCAATAGCACTGGTGCACCCCACGGTGACACACTCGGACGAATATATTTCTTATCCAATAGATCTTCCAACTGACTCTTCAATTCAGTTAACTCAACAGCAGACATACGGTACGGAGCCATCGATATCGGCCTAGTACCAGGTACCAAGTCAATAGAGAACTCCACTTCACGCTCTGGCGGCAATTCATTCATTTCTTCCGGAAACACATCAGGAAAATCACACACCACAGCTAGATTGCCAAACACCAGTTTATCTTTAGCCTCCAAAGTTGCTAACAGCATAAACAACTCTGCCCCATCAGCTACTTCTTCATTCACTTGCCTTGCTGATAGAAACAAACTCTTTCCCTCCTCAATCTCAGGAAAGATCACCGTCTTATCAAAACAATTGATAGAAACTCGGTTAAACACCAACCAGTTCATACCCAGAATAACATCAATCTGCACTAGTGGAAGACACACTAGGTCCATCCCAAAGTCTCTACCAAAATACTCAAAGGACAATTTAAACAAACCGAAGTAGTAGTCACTGAACCCTTCGCAGGAGTATCAATTACCATACTACCAAACATCTCAGATATCTCTAACTTAAGTTTCACCGCACAATCCAAAGATATAAAGGAATGAGTCGCACCTGTGTCAATAATAGCTACAAGAGGAAAGCCATTAATATAACACGTACCTCGGATCAAACGATCATCTGCAGAAGTCTCAGAACCCGATAAAGCAAAGACCTTGCCTCCTGACTGATTCCCTTTCTTCGGCTTCTGACACTGACTTCCAATATGCCCTTCTTCGCCACAATTAAAACAAATCACTTCCTTGTGCTTGCAATCAGCTATTGCATGGCCAATCTTACCACAGCGAAAACACCTCTTTACTTCAGCAGTGCATACATTACTCTTATGACCAGCCTGACCACACTTGAAGCAAACTATACCAGTAGGAGTACCTCCCCCAATAGCTCTCTGAGCCGGAGCAGCTCTTTGTCTCCCTTTTCCAGCTGGAACATCATACGGCTTGCCACGGTTTTGATGTTGCTTGCCTCTGCGGTCACTGACAATCTTGTAATGAGCATTATTGTCTTCCTCAAATATCCTGCAGCTATCAACCAATTCAGTAAAAATGCGTATCTTTTGATACCCAACAGCCTTCTTAATTTCAGAGCGCAGTCCATTTTCAAACTTGATGCACTTTGAAAATTCAGCACCAGCACCAGTGTAATGAGGATAAAATTTAGACAACTCCACAAATTTCGCAGCATAATCAGTGACAGACATGTTTCCTTGCTTCAGCTCAAGGAATTCAATTTCCTTCTTACCACGGACATCTTCCGGATAATACTTCCTCAGAAATTCCCTACGGAATACATCCCAAGTAATGACTTCACCTGCCACGGTCAACCTCTCGTGAGTCTCTAGCCACCAGTCATCAGCTTCGACTGCTAGCATGTGAGTACCATACCGAACCTTCTGAGCTGGAGTGCAATCCATAACACGGAAGATTCTCTCAATCTCTTTCAACCATCCCAAGGCTGCATCTGGATCATGCTTCCCTTTAAACACCGGCGGATTCTCTCTCTGAAAAGTCGCCAAGCTACGTGACCCAGCATCACCACCAGCATTTGGCAAGTTCTGCACCGCTTGTGCCATTGCTTGCATTGCGGCAGCCATTGCAGCGTCATTCCTTCCAACCATCTCAACTTATCACTACAACACAACTTAAAAGTTAGACTAGTAACAATTACACAATTGTTAGACAGTACGACACGACAACTGGCCGGACAGACCGACCTGCTCTGATACCACTAATGTAACACCCTTCTAAATACCCCAAATATTTAATTAAAACAACAGCATATAAATCAACATCAGAGTAATCATGCACCAAGGGTGTCACATAATACTTCACATAATTCACCGTAAAAATCAGTCATGCTCATTATTTAATTCAACATAAACACTTCTTTAAAAATTCGCAGCGGATAGAAACATTCAACATCTGTAATATCTTAAAATTAACATTTATTCAACAAATAAAACATCCCGTCCCGATGTTACATCTATCAGAGCATGACCCACTAAAACCACTCTAGACTTCAAGCACTAGCTTCTACTCAACTCACTGCTCGTTACCTGAAAAGTATAACTGTAAGGGTGAGTTCCTCAATCGATATAACAAATATTATAAATCATCATGTTATGTTAAGTAACTTTACACGTTAATCACCCACATCATATCATGCATTCGGTAGCAGCATATTCAACTCAACATCATATTCAAACACAACGTAAATGCAACTCAAATGAGACGCGACTCTTCATGCATGTGGTACCATTTGGAGTAAAACTCCCAACTTAAAATCATTGCCAGTTTAGTGGGCATCAAGGCATAAGCCTTCAACTTTCAACTTAGAATTTTTGCCAATCCAGGCCAACGTGGTGTGAGCAAAAGCCCCATAATTTTGCCAATCCAGGCCAACGTGGTGTGAGCAAAAGCCCCGACTTAATGCATATGAATGTATATGGCATGTACGACTTGAAGTTCCACAACATAATAACAACGACAACATAACAGCTTTTTCAGCAACAACAACTTAAAAATCAACTTTGGCTCATCAGCCTACAACTCAGCATTTTCAACAAAACAACTTATATTCAACTTTGGCTCATCAGCCTACAACTTAATATTTTCCACAAAAACAACTTATCAACATATTTGCATCAACATTTCGCAACATAGACTCCACGAATTTATTTATCACAATTGGATACAATAGGCCAATCACCAATTACACTTACATCATAAAAATCAACCATTTTTACATACTGCAACAGTGTTAACCGGTTAACGCTATAGGTTAACCGGTTAACGCAGGAAAATTACACTTCCAGGCAAAACGCAACAGTGTTAACCGGTTAACGCTATAGGTTAACCGGTTAACGCAGGCAAAACTCAACATTTTTCACAATTTATAACAGTGTTAATCGGTTAACACCCTGGGTTAACCGGTTAACGCAGGCGAAACAGCAGTTCCTGCGCTAACACAAGGCAGAATGCAGAGTTTCCGCATTTTCCGCCGTTGGAGGACTTCCGGACCTCCGATTCAACTTCCGTAAAAAGCTATACGCTCAGAAATTCACAATACACTCAAACACAAATTCAATTTCAGCTTTAATACAACTTATTCAACATAATTTCTCAACATTCTAAATCCCAATTAGGGTCAATCGACGGCTTATCACTACCCATTACATGTTAATCGATAATACCCATTAAACGACGATAAACCCCCCTTACCTTAACAATCCGGC
The DNA here is from genome assembly GCF_024323335.1 of Lathyrus oleraceus. NCBI lineage: Eukaryota > Viridiplantae > Streptophyta > Magnoliopsida > Fabales > Fabaceae > Lathyrus > Lathyrus oleraceus. Next base: position 161,827,816 of record NC_066584.1, on the reverse strand, counting down.
AACTCTTCGAGCTTCAAGCTTTTCCGTTCTCCAACCTTTGCTCTACAGCTCCTTCTCTTGCCCTTTTCCTCTTTCACGATGCTTCTCTGCTTTTTCACGTAAAACCTTTTCCAAAAAATGAAAACCTTTTCTCTTATTCCACTTATATATTTTCCAATAATAATTATTATTCCAAATTAATAATAATAATCCAACAATTCAATTTATTTAATTAAATTATTAAATATATTATTAACTTAATTAAATATTTCTTTTACTTTATTTGGGGTGTTACAAATCAGATCAAAGGTGAATGGGAGACGAATCAACCCGGTTTAATACCATATAGAGATTATGCGAGGAGGATTTCAACTTTCTTTACAAAGGTTGAATTTCATCATATCCCTCGAGATGAAAATCGGATGGCATATGCCCTTACAACGTTGGCATCAATGATTGTAGTAAAGTATTGGAATGAGGTTCCCAATTTGACTGTGATGCGTTTTGATAAACTAGCTCATGTGTTTGCTGTTGAAGAGGTCAAAGATGAGAAGCCGTGGTATTACGACATCAAATGTTTCCTTCAAAGTCAGATTTACCCGTCTGAGGCATCTTTGAAAGATAAGAAGACTTTGAGAAGATTAGCCAGAAATTTCTACCTGAATGGTGATGTATTATATAAGAGAAACTTCGATATGGTTTTGCTCAGATGCGTGGATAGACACGAAGCAGACCTATTGATGACTGAAGTCCACGAAGGTTTTTTTGGTACTCATTCCAATGGACATGCAATGGCGAAGAAAATGTTGCGAGCAAGTTACTATTGGTTGACAATGGAATCTGACTGTGCAAGTTTATGAAGAAATGCCACAAATGTCAAATATATGCGGATAAGATTCATATTCCTCCGACACTGTTGATCGTCATTTCCTCCCCATGGCCCTTCTCCATGTGGGGAATTAATATAATTGGCATGATTGAGCCCAAAGCTTCGAATGAACATCGTTTCATTTTAGCGGCAATTGATTACTTCACAAAATGGGTTGAAGCAGCATCGTATGCGAATGTAACCAAGCAAGTTATTGTAAGGTTTATCAAGAATCAGATTATATGCCGTTATGGTGTGCCAGGTAAGATCATTACTGATAATGGATCAAACTTGAATAACAATATGGTGGAAGCTCTTTGCAAAGACTTCAAGATTGCACATCATAATTCTTCTCCCTATAGACCCAAGATGAATGGGGATGTTGAAGTTGCAAACAAGAACATCAAGAAGATTATTCAGAAGATGGTCCTAACATATAAGGATTGGCATGAGATGCTCCCATTTGCTTTGCACGGTTATCGTACATCCAGCCACACTTCAACAGGGGAAACCCCTTTCTCTCTGGTATATGGTATGGAAGTAGTACTCCCTGTAGAGGTTGAGATCCCCTTATTGCATGTGCTCATGGAAGCCAAGTTGACTGAGGTTGAATGGTGTCAGACCAGGTTTGATCAGCTGAATTTGATAGAAGAGAAGAGGTTAACTGCCATGTGTCATGGTCAATTATATCAGCAGAGAATGAAGAAAGCTTTTGATAAGAAGGTCAGATCTCGTGTATTCAGAGAAGGTGACCTTGTACTCAAGAAGATCCTATCTTTCAAGCAATATTCTAGGGGTAAATGGACTCCTAATTACGAAGGCCTATATGTTGTTAAGAGAGCCTTTTCAGGCGGTGCTTTGATTCTTACAACTATGGATGGTGAAGAGTTCACTCGTCCTGTGAACGCAGATGCAGTCAAGAAATACTTCGCCTAAAAAGAGAAGAACAACTCGCTAAGTTGAAAACCCGAAAGGGCGGCTTAGGCAAAAATGAGCGTCTCGGTGGATTGAAAACCTGAAAGGGCGATCTAGGCAAAAGTTAGAGACATAAAACATAAAAGAATTATTCCAATAAACTGAGTACCCCATCTTGGGGCAATTTATGCAAAAATTAGGGATTATGGAAAGTAACTACATCCTACTGATCTTCAGATTTGAAGACTTTGTTGAACACAATGGTCGATAATGATCCATCATCCTCGGTAGCGGCCAAGAGCATAATGGATATCAAGAGTGGGTGGGAGGATTAGTGGTCATTTGTATTCAATGTAGCCCTTTTCCATGAAAATTACCATTTTCAACTTTGTAAAGATCTATGGAGTCTTGTCATTTACAGACTACCATTCTATTGGCAGAACGATGGTTTCCTCATCAGTCGCCATCGAATTTGCTCCCAGTCAGAGTTTCCTCCTGGTTCCTGAGCAGCTATCTGCGTTTGTTCCCCTGCAGGGTTGTCTCCCATTTGATATGGTGTTGACCTAAAATGCCTCGAAGAATCGATAACGATTTTCCTCAACATATCGCCTCTTTCCTCGACTAGGTTTGAGCCTTTGGGATGTTGATCTCTCTTTTCTCCAAGAGTTGTTTCCCTCTTTTTTTGGATTGACCGAGAATTATATCAATGATTTAATTCTGTGATACCCTTGTATCCTTTGTGATCACTTTGTCAGCATAATCATCATATATACATATACATATACATATACATATACACTCATATATTTTCATGGTTGGATCATCATATTTGTTGACTCATTCTTGTGACTCTTATTCTCTGTTATGACGGTACCTTATCCCCATACAAGTTTGGTGTATGTCCTCCCTCAATTGTAGAGTGTCAGCCCCTTAAGCAGAAAGACTTTAACCTTTCTCCTTTCCTCACTGAGTTATTTCCTCGTGGACGATTATTATTTCAGTTTCCTCCCCAGTTGATTATCTAGATGGAACCACTCCCCTTGAGTTATATCCTCATGGGGTTGAGTCTTGATTGACCGTTTCTCTCTAGATCTTACCTAGATAGATGCTTTGGGTCCCCTGAGAGTTTATTACCCAGTAATTGGTAATATTCCTCAGTTTGCAGCTTGTTACTTCTTGCCCAATACCCAACAAAAGTACCCTTGTTTTCTCCCTAGTGGAGTCCCCAGCGGACTCATTTTTATGTTTCCCCAGGAAGTATATTCTTGATATGTTCATCTTAACCGATGACGGATATTTTCTTCCCCTGTTTGAGTTTATCCTTGATATGTTCATCCTAAACGATGACGGATAATCTCATCTTTGGTATTCTACCCAGTAAAAAGGTAGTTGTAATCCCTATTTTGTTCCCTAGAGAGTTAATCCTTGATATGTTCATCCTAACCGATGACAGATTTCCTCCTCTTTGTGGTCTTTTGCCCAGTAACTGGTAGTTATAAATCCTTCTTTCCTTTCCCCTTGCAGAGTTTATCCTTGATATGTTCACTTTAACCAGTAACAAATATTCTTTCCTTCGGTATTCTATCCAGTAACTGATAGATGTTATTCATATTTCTCTCCTCCCAGAGTCTATCCTTGATATGTTCATCCTAACCGATGACGGATTTTATCTTTGATGGTATTCTATCCAGCGTTCGATAAATATAATTCCTACTTTTTATTCAGTTGGTTTATCCTTGATATGTTCATCCTAACCGATGACGGATATCCTCCTTGGCATCCTCAGGCAAGTCTATCCTTGATATTTTCATCTTAACCGATGACGGGTTTTCTTTCCTTTGAGTCTATCCTTGATATGTTCACCTTAACCAGTGACGGATATTCTCATCTTTGGTCTTCTGCCTAGTAACTGGTAGTTATAAATCCTATTTCTGCAGTTTTTCCCAGCAAGGTTATTCTTACCCAGTAACCGGTAATGAATACTCCCTCTTGGTGGTTCCAAGCGAGTCATCCTTGATATGTTCATCTTAGCCGATGACGGGTGTCCTCTCTGTCAAATCTTTATTATCTCCTTACCCAGTAACTGGTAGTGGATAATAAATTTCTGCTCCTCCTGTGCTGAAGTCTATTTCCTCCCCAGTTGAGTTGAGTGTGCATTTCCTTAGTGAAATCGTTTTTCCTGCATGATTCAAGTACTTCAGTTTTATCCTAATCTACTTGTTTCCCCTGTAAGATATTTGGTTTCCCCGGTTGGAATTCCTTTAGTTCCCCAACAGTTTTTAAGTCGTAGCCTAGCCTACGCATAATCCTTTTATCCCATCAGAGTCTCTGTCTCCCCAATGAGCTTTCCTTATGCATTCTGCTCCTACGAACCTTCGGTCTCTCTGATTTCTTTTCCTTTGTGGCAACATTTCCCCAGAGAGAATTTGCTTTTACATTCATATCATATGCATCACGAGGCCTCTTAGGGACCAAAATTTGTTCCTATATGTTGTTATTTAAGCCCATTCTACTGAGTCGATATGAAGATCTTAACCTTCGTCTCCTCAGTTAGAATGCCCTTAAATAGGGGCAACTGGAAGATCACAATTTTGACCCTAAGATCCCTCATGCAATTTCATCATATGCATTAGCATTGGGATCATACCTTGGCATCCTCCTTACCCCTCTTTCATTGGGTTTTGTTTTGGGAGAAATCACCAAGCACCATGTGATTGTATCATACTTGTATATTATCATTTCACTAACCAAAATACCAAAAATATGTCTTTGTTATTTTCCTAACTCTTTTGTAGGAAGGGCATGATCACCATTGATCTATCAAGTTCACATTAAGGAGTCAGTTTAACACGACTATACTGACTATGGCACGCTTTCGAACTAAACCCTACATCAATTAGACCTTTTGAGGGTTGTAACGTGGCCTGGTTCCCGGTTTCAGAAAAAAGGATTTATGACTCGAAACCTATTCTAACCCACCCGCTTTTCGTGATGTTCTCCAGTCATATGTTCAGCTAGTTCGACATAAACGTTCTTCTTCCAAAAGGAATTTGGGGAGTGAAATGAACCCACGAGGTTTTTAGGGTGGCATTCATGCACCTTTTGTCTGGTTTGTAGCCATACGATTTTGTTCTTTGTTGAGGATTTTCTCATGATTCCTCTTTGTTTGTTTGTTTTTTCATTTCCCTACTATTGTTGGATTGACATTGATTTGTAATCCACATGGATGCCCCAATTTTTTTTTGCCTAAGTCACTTGTTCTCAAGTTTCGACTTGGCGGACTTTCTTTTCTTTCGATTTTTATTTTTTTGACTCTTTGGAACACATCGTGTGACATTTATTCGATTGATTGGAAGGGTAGTGACTTTCTCGTGCCTCTGTGGGTGAGGGACAACCAAGGTGGATTTGTTGATTCTGACCTCTTGTGAGGGATGAGATATGCTTGATTCTCAGATAGGACACTCCTCCTTTGAAGTTTGAACGTCTAGTCAAGCTAACTGACGACTACCCTACCCCGGGTTAAGATTAAGGGTTTTACATTCATAAAGAAACTCCTATGCCTTGGCTCAAAGGGGTTAACTAGGGATTATCTTCCTTAAATCTCCGATGTTTGGGGATTTGAAACAATGCCTTACATCATCAACAATGTTCTATTCAAAAGCGTACGTGCAGTGGTATCGTGTTTTCAATTTCATCATTCTCCTTTCGACTTTGCTTAACAAAAGTTTGATATCGATGGAAAATATAAGTGGACACGAATGGATTTATTCAAAAACATGCATATTTATTTCAATGTCATTATTATTCAAAAACAAACGAGTTTATTACAAGTGAATTCTACAAATGACAAACAAGAAAAATTACACATGAAAAATGATTGAACAAACTAATGATTGCTGGAGTGATCAACCTTATTCCTCCCATAGCTTGGGGTCTTGGTTCTGGCAGAAGTTGACGGGATTGTCCCACAGATATAACTTCTTCAGATCTACCACTGCTCTAACTACGACATGCATATGTACTGGCCTATGTGGGGTTGTTCGTGACATTTGGAACAACTGGTGTAAACGATATAGCTTTCGAGTCAATCAAGTCTTGGACCTTATGCTTCAAGGCTCTGCAGTTCTCAATGGTATGTCCAGGTGCTCCAGAATGGAATTCACACCTAGAATTGGCATCATATCCTTGAGGGGGAGGTGTTAGAGGAGGTATCAACTCTCTATATTTCACCAAGGAGTCTCTAAGTAAGTGAACTAGTAATTAACTATACGACATCGAAATCAGATCTATCTTTCTCTCTGGCTTCCTCAGTTTCTGGTGTCGCTGTTGATAAGGGTTATGCTGTTGCGAAGCGATAGGTTGCTAAGGAGCATAAGGTTGTTGATATTTCCTAGCTGGAGGACCAGTTGGGATAACATACGTCGGCTGCTGATACGAATTAGGTGATACTGCTACCACCGGATAGTAGGGCATTTGGTAGGCTTCAGCTTCTCTTTTGGCTATCATGGCAGCGTTGGCCTCCCCTTCCTTCTTTTTGGGGAATCTAGAATGGGATTTCTTTGCTCCATTGGCCGTAGTGGTTGGATCTGGTATCTTGTCGATTTTTATGTCATTCTCAATTCGTTCGCCCGCAGTGACTAGGTCCGAGAATCTTGAGGTGGTGCTTCCAATCATCCTATCAAGGTATGGCCCTTGGAGGGTGTTCATGAACATATCTATTAATTCTATTTCAAGAAGAGGGGGTTGAACCTTGGCAGCTAGATCTCTCCACTGTTGGGCATATTCTTTGAATGATTCGTCTGGCTTTTGAGAGAGGCTTTGAAGTTGAGTCCGATTGGGAGCCATGTCTGAATTGTACTGATAATTCTTTATGAAGGCTTCAGCAAGTTCTCTCCAGGTTCGTATATGTGTGCGCTCGAGCTGCATATACCATTCCAGAGAAGCTCCACTAAGACTGTCTTGGAAAAAGTGAATTAAGAGTTTTTCGTCATCAGAATAAGCATCCATCTTTCTACAAAAGTTTCAGATGTGGGTCTTAGGATAGGTGGTCCCCTAATACTTTTCAAAGTTTGGAACCTTGAACTTTGGAGGAATTTCCACACCTTGCACTAGGCACATATCGGCGACATCTAACCCAAAAGTATCGGGACCTTCTATTGCCTTTAGCTTGTCCTCCATCATACGAAATCTTCGATCGAAGTCAGCCGGAGAAGGACCAAAAGCATCATATACTGAATATCCCTTGTAGTGAAGAAGGCATCCTGAGGATCGTCAATCTCGGGTTTAGTTCTCCCATTAACAGGGATGTTGAATTTCTGCACAATGTTTTGATACACTGGGACCCTCTCAGGAGGTGGTTGAGTTACAACAGGAGTACCAGCTCCTCCTGGGGGATTCACTGGTATTGTCACAACAGGAGGGTTGGTAGCGGAAACTCTCAGATTGGTATGTCACATTTCCTCTTGTCCTTTAGCCAACGCTTGTATGGCTTCAACAAGTTGACCCATCTAGGCTTTCACAACGGTCACATCTTCCCTCATAACAGCTTGATTCTGCTCCCACTGATCCATGAGAAGCTTCTGATTATGGCGCGTGTTGTATGAATTTCGGGAAGTCAGGTTGACTGTAGCAGGTTCTGGACAAAGGCCAAACAACAATGAGTCTTCTTGAATAGGGTTGGTGAAATGCAACTATGAATGCAACATGTTTTTATGTTCCCAAAGGAATGCATATGCTAAATGATGTGATGAAATGACATGCAACATCATGGATCCAAGGGTTCACAACGTCTTGGACAATCTGATTGTGAAGCTCAAGGTATGTTGAAGGTTTATTTCCCTGCAAGAAACAACCATGTCCCCTCACAGGGTGAGTACTAAGACTTATGAAGATGCTTAGATTCACGGATCATGAGGCGAAAGTATTGTTATCGCCACAAGACAACTTGTGAGTTAACAATACCCTTGGGATGATCTCCTCTAAGTGAGGTTTCCCTCAACTTCGAAAGCCATGGGTTGTCTAAGGTCCTTGGAGTCATGGACTCTCTTTGGAAGAGTGGCTGTCAGCGCGAACGTGACTCACGTGCCAGCAAAACTCCAAGAAAGAATCTATTCCAAGTGGGATGTTCGTGTCTCCCTCTCAAGACAACTACGTCTGATAGGTCTACACGAAGTTCCTCCTATCTTATGTATACTCTCTAAGCCTGTGTATTGGGCTTTTCACTCAAGCAATAGATCTAACCCCACAATATCACAACAAGATACATATAACAGGAATATACATAACATGAATGGATAAATAAAGCAAGCGATAACAGAAGTAAACATCCAAGGAAAAGGATACAGACAAGCTAGGCTTGACTCGCTTATGGGAACTCCATATTGTCCCTAGCAGAGTCGCCAGCTGAAGCGCCGTGAAAAATACAGAGTCGCCACCAGATTTTATTTATTCCAAAGGAAAGGGAAAATAGCGATAAAACCCCAAATGAGAGAAATAGTCTCGCAACCAAGAGCGGATTCGGAAGTCGGTTATGCAAGGGGAAGGTATTCGCACCCCTCACATCCATGGTACTCCATGGGAACCACTTGCTCGTATCAAATGCGTATGGATGTTCATTTATCTATAAATTGCTTGCTATAAGGAATGAGATGAAAGAATAAGATGGGAGAGAAAATAAGTTTTAATTTAGTGTGCTCGCCAAGGATTTGGGCCCTCGTGCCTACGTATCCCAATACGTGCAATAGGGAAGTCAGAGCTTCGTAGTTCGGCTCAAAAAGGGTGTATTTGTTTGGTTGTTTTTACTGAACAGTATTAACGTTTGTGTGCTACTGTTCACTTGCTTGTATATTCTGTCATGGGAGCGGAAAGTATTTGCTTGTTTGCGGTAAAGTGGATACGCTTGGTTCCACTCTAGCAGTTAAATATTACTTGCTCACACATGGAGGCTTAAGCTTCGTTCACGGTAGAACGGAAGTAACACATCCTTATTGAAAGGTTTTGAAGAGTGAGGTTTTGAAGAGTGAGCCCTAAGGCAACAAAGGATTTGATTTGTTGGGGGTTGATTTTATGCATGGAGACAAGCACTAGACCCTTGGCTAGATACCATCAATGGTCCAATAACTCGGGAGTTAAGAGGATAATGTTGTCCTAACCACTCTTTTTAATCCAAAAATAGATTTGATTATGAAAGGCTTTAGCAAGTTTAATCGTTGGAACTTAGAGGGCGACAAGTATTTGACCCTTGACTAAGTACGATCAATGATCAAAGTACTTGGGAATTGAGAGAACAATGGAGTCCTAACTATTATTTTTCTTTCTCATAGCGCCTAGATCTAACTTGTTTGAATAATTAGATGTTTTAGGGGGGAAAGTCAAGTGTCGGGTCCTCAGGCTAGGTACGACCGACAACCCAATTACTCGAATGTTGTGTACAAACACGTACACCCCATTTGCATTCCAATTTGTTATGAAAGATGTTTTGAAAAAGGAACTTTACGTTGAATCAAGTGTTTAAATTTATTATGAAAATAGTGAGTGAAGAATGGAGGAGAGAGATAGAATGGAGAAGAGATTTGAATGATGTATCTTGGAGTGGATGGAGAATGCTTGACGTTGGATCAAACATTTACGTTGCAATGGTGTGAGTTTTATTTGGAAAAACAACTTGACATTGAATCAAGTACCTTTTGTTTCTTTTGAAATGCTTTGTTTATCGTTTTGTATTTTATCTTTGATTATTAACATGCATGGTGAACTAACTAGAAAGCAATAAAGCTAAGCTATTACATGACTAGGGGGAGGGGGAACATTTGACCCACAATGGGGGGATGGATCCACACAATACAATGAAAAGGGAATGAAAGGAAAATACAAATTATAACGTACTAAACTACGCACCATGCCTAACGCATACAAGTGACATGGTACTTCAAACAATACAAAGCTATTGAATGAGAATGGAATGGTTAGGAGCAAGGATAACTAAGACTGAGCTTGCTTCTCCAAGTTAACATGTGGACACAAAACAACAAACGGGTTAGCATGAATGAGAATGATGCAGTAATATGTAAGTACATACAATGGTTAGAATCGATTCAAAAGGTGATGGATTAATCAATGAAAAACAATCAAAGATCTATCCTATGATCATGGAAAATGGAATTAGACATACAAAGTATTCTTCACCTAAATTGAAATGGGATTTTCAATTTACAATATGATCATAAACCAAAGAAACGATTAAATGGACAATTAAAGTGAGTATTAATTCTAAAGATTAAAATCTACATAAACATGCATTAGGATCAAAATCAATCAAATATGACATTCACGACCCAAAATCAAGAATCAAATCTAATGACTATGATTATACAAATCGAAGGTAGTGGAAATTAGCCTAAAGTTTAATCATGATAAAAACAATATCTAACCATCTTAATCTACACCAAATTCACGAAATGAAATAATCGAAATCTATTACCTAAAATTCTAATCAAGACATGGTTAATCAAATCAAGTAAATTCAGGAAAATTAAGAAGAATTACATCTAATCTAAATGCGATTAAGTCTAATTTTCGATCTAATTACCTAATCAAATATAACTATGGATTTAATCTAGTTATCAAAACTATGACAAATGCTAATTTCTCACTAAAAATCATGTCGAATCCTAATTTTAATCCTAACCGGAAAATCAGTAGCAATGACTTATTAAAACACAACTAAAATAAAAATAAATTTGCATAATTAAGTAGATTAAGGATCGATTAGCAAGAACATATTGGGCCAGGGTGTGAGACCCCACGAAGGGTGGTATAAGCAGAAGAACGCTTGGGCTTGGCCCGAGCTCCAAAACACTTGCGTATGGTGAAACCGGGTCGCCAAATTGAAACGGGCCTCAAGAGCCATGTTCAATACCTATGAGAAAATTTTACCCTATACCCCTACAATTGTACCCATACCCCTACATTAAATTTTTTTTGACCAAAATATCCTCATTTCTATAAAAAAAAAAAAAAAATTAAAAAAAAACGTACCGGAAGACTTTAGGAAAGACTTCCGGAACACACATAATGCATACCGGAACACTTCTCCAAAGAGTTCCGGTATGCAAATTTTTTTGAATTTTTTTTTATCTGAACCGGAACTCTTTCCTTAAGTGTTCCGGTTTGCTTTTTTTGTGTTCCGGAAGTCTTTCGGTTTGGAAAAATACATACCGGAAGTCTTTTTGCAAGAGTTCCGATGCGAGGGGTGTGAAAGTGTAATTTTTGCAATTTTCAACTTAATGATAAAAATAAAATGGTAAATTGGTTAAAACCAATTAAGGGTAAAATGGGAATTTTTAAATTTTTGTAGGGGTATGAGGTTAGTTGTAGGGGTACAAGGTAAAATTTTCTACCTATGAGCTTCAGCCCCCAAATTCACGGCCAGGTCAAAACGCGTTCGATACGCCTCTAATCCATAAAAAAAAACTCCACTCAACACGCATGAGCATCGCGACCATCATATTCATTCCACCCTCAAACGAAAAGATAGAAACCAAACTCACCTCGAGGTCCGAGGTATTCTTCTACTCGTGATTGATTTGGACGAAGATGAAGCCTTTATGTTCGGTTCCGTGGATTGAGATGAAGAGAAGGAAGTTATTGTTGATGCGTAGAAGCGCGAAAATGGAATCGCGATTCGAATCGTTGTGTTGATGATGAAGAGTGTGGCGTTCTTGTGCGGGTTTCACGTTTTCGCACCGTTGATGGTGGTGTTGATATTGGATGGCGGAGGGTGAACGATTGCTACGATGGAGATGATGAAGAGCGGAGCTGCGCGGCAACAGAGATGATGATTGAAGCTGGTTCGATCCGTGTCGCTCCGATGAAACTCGAGGTACTTCTCCTTGGATCCCTTCCGTTGTTTTCTTTTGCGATTTCTTGGGATTCTCGTTGTAAATCCCATTTTTGTTTTCCTGTTTTGAACTTTCTTCTTCCAATTTCCTGTTTCAATTCTGAGTTTCCTTTTTTGGTGAAGGGTTGAGGCTGTGTGAGAAGAGGAGTCGAGAGGGTGAGGGAATGGTTGGTTGAAGATTGTGAGGGGGTGGAGAAGTTTTTTGCAGAGTCAAAAGAAAATTTGGAAGAAGTATGGGTTGAAGGTTATGGATGGTTTTCTGGAGAATTGACGAGGGATGAAGGTGAATTGAAGGGTGTATGGTGTTTTGTTATGGAGTTTGTTGTGTGGGGAAGGGTCTTGAAGGTTAGAGAAGGTTGAAGGGGCTGTTATCGGTGAAGAAGATGGTTAAGGAGGTTATGGAGGATGGAGAATGGTGGAGAGGTGAAAAAAGAAAAACCTCCCCGCGTTGAAGAAGATGGGGTAAAGGATTTGGATTGTGCGTTTGTGGATCCAAAAAAGAATCTGAACCTGTGAGAATGAAAAAATGAGCGAAGTTATAGGGTGGGGATTATAACCGAATCGGGCGAGGACTTGGTCAGGTTTGTTACGTGTTCGGGCAGGGTTAGTTAGCTCTTGGATTTTCAATTTATGGAAACCTTTTTCTTCTCTTCTGTTAGAAAAATTGAATTGGGATGTCGTTATACTTGCAGGTTGGATGGAGTGACTGAATGGATTAAAGTTGAGCCTTGCAAGGGATCCCGAGTTTCCTTCGGCCAAAATATTTTATAGATGAACATTATGCAGGTGAGTGGTTGGGCATGTCGCCATTGCCCCAACATTTGAATTGGCTGTTAGAATAGGTTAGCGAATGTTATTAACAGCAGGTAGTTAGGCTGCTTGTTAGCCTAAACTTGAGTGAAGTTCCATTGGATATTAAATATAATTTTTGTTGGTATTAACTTGCTTCTGTAAAAATATGCAGGTCGAATTCGGTTGGCAGCATTGGTGCCGACAATAGAGGCAGCATCGGTGGCTCAGCAACAACAAGAGGCGCGTGCGAATCACGAACGGAAAACACCGCCACAATGATAGTAATAACACCAGACACTCCTATCACAAAGTACAAGCGCCTACTTGCGATATTCTTGTGGTGCTCCTCTTGCTGGTTTCTAGGAAATAGCGTGATAGTCCGCGCGGCATTGCTTCTATCATCATCGTCACTTTCAATGTGATCTTGAACTTCTTCATCATCACTGTCAGAGATAACGATGGCTTCGCGCTTCAGGTTGCCGTAACTGCCATATGGTGTATCGGGGTACCTTTGAGCAGCGCCAGAGATACCTGTGATTTTAGCTACAAGCAGACCTCCTGTTAGAACCAATGGCTCTCTGAGAGTAACAGAGGACATCATGTGATATTTCTTTGTATGATCTCCGCCGTGTGGTTTTCCTCACGTTTCCCGCCGCCAGAAGCTGTCAAAGAGACACTAGGGTCTCTAGTTGGAACACGTTCAGGAGTACAAAACTCCATGTGACTCGCATGACATGCTGAGGTTGGATTGGGCTTGTTGGCAATGAAGGTAAGTAGTGTTAAGATGGTGTATGGTTAAGAATAGCAGAACCTATGGATTGTACTGGTTTAATAATTGTTATGCATAAATTTGTTTGAAATTTTGTGTGCGTTTTGTAACGCGTTATGGTGTACTGCAATTTGGCAACACCTACATCTTTTGCAGCAGGTATGGTGTTTCCATGCATTTCCTGGATGTGGGTTGGGATCTTAACTGGATACTGTTGTGGATATTTGAAACTTGGTTGTAAATTTGTAGTTTTCAAATGTAACATATAATAGTTAATTATGATTATGGAATTTGAATGTTGAATGGTTGTAACATGAATTTGCGGTTGATGGAAATGTAATGTAATTTGAAATGTCAATTTTGAAAGGTTTGAATTTGGACATACTTGTACATGGTTGAAATGAAATTTTTGGATTAAAGTATTGTATCGTGGATGGATTTTGAATATTGGTTTCAACAATGGATTTGGAAAATGTATGGATATGGACATGAAATAATAGAATTTGGATATGGGGTTTGATTGGGTTTTAGAAAAGGAGAATTGGACTAGTTTTATGAATATGGTTAATTAATGGATAAGAGTTTGGATAATGGTTTGCAAGTGGATTAATTGGTTAATGGATTTATGGTTTAAAATGGATGAAAATGATTTAGAAATGGTTTTTTGGTTAGAAGGTTGACTTTGGTCAACTAGTTGACCAAAAAGTCAACAGCTGACCAAAAGTCAACAACTGACCAAAAGTCAACTGAGGTAAAAATGTTTGGTTTCTTGTGGAATGAGTGTGGATACGATCGAAAAACCCAATGTTCTTAAACCAAATAAACATGTCAATCCACGACTCAAAAATCGGATCAATCAAAGCCAACCTAATGATATTCAATCAAGCAATTGATTGTAGCATCTTGAATGAGTCGTAGCTAATGAACCAGAACCAAGAATCTTAATCAGACAACTGAGCCATTCAATGAACCAAACGAATCAGATGAAACCTCCCTGAATTAGGGTTTCCACTATGCTCCCTGGTGAACACCCTTAAACTCATGATTTTATGCTTTTTTCGAATGCAAGTGGAATGCGTCATGATACAATGAATATGTAGATGAGATGAATGATTATCAGTATATGCGAATGCTTAGGGTTAGTGACTTAGATGAACTTGTGAAGGGTAGGGTGAATTTTGGGGTATGGCAAGCCTCATAGCTAAGAGCACAATCAAGGAATGATCCACAATGTCTTTAAACATCATATATGAGTCCCAATGATCTTTGCATGTTATTCTGATCAAGATTTCTTCAAGAGTTTGGAGTTGGTTTGCCTTGGAAATCCTAGTTTGTATGGGTATCTTGAGTAACTTCTTCAACAAGCTTCCTCATCAATTGATCAAATTTCTCAAGGGGCACTTTAAAATTCATTATCTTATGCATATATGATCTACCATGAGCCTAAAAAGTCAAGAGATTTGCAAGTTAGCAAGTTGGTTGAGGGTGGTTGGCCAGATGGATTCATCTGATCAAAACTGGGTCTCCCTAGACCCTATCTCCTACAATTTTCATCATATGAAAATTATTACAAGAGAAACTTTACTCTAAATAACATTCCAAACAACTTTAATGTCGAGGTCTAGAGCTAATTTTGCTTGGAAAGTCATTTTCCATGTTGAAACATTATAAGTCATTTTGTCTAAACCCTAATTTGAAAGTTAACTTCCCAAGGCCATAACTTGCTAAATTTTTATGAGATGGAATATTTTCAAGTTGCACAATCAAATTAAAGATGTCTAATTCAACTTTTATGTTTAGAGTGAGAGCTAAATCAACTTTTATGAGCATGTGATATGAGGATACGTTATAGGTCATTTTGGACCAATACCATTGAACAAATGATTTTCCTCAACTTCAAAAATGCATAAATCTTTCATTATAAATCCAAATGATGTCAAATTGATGACCATTTTGAAGGTATTTGAAATAGCTACAACTTTGATGAAGGCATTGTCCTTATTTAGAGCTCACATAAAAAGTTTAGTAAGGTAGAACATTGAAGTATATGACTTGACACTTAGAAAATTTTCCAACATGTTGAAATTTCCAAACTTCCACCTCAAAATTCACCATGATATAAGTTCCAAATGGAAAAGTGTTCAACCTAAGAGTTGTTCCTCTTGATCTAAGCTTTCCAAAGAGTCCTAATTCATTCATTTTGGATCAAGTTTGCTAGGGTTGTGCATGGTGTTAACAGGTCTGCATCAATTGACAAAATCAAAACTTCAAATGATCATTTCACATTGCCTTGCCAATCAAGCTTGATTCAGACCTCATTTCAGTTGGTTTTGGACCTTATTGCATTACTTCATGGGCCTGTACACGCCTATGCAAGCTTGAACATGACATTGCCAAATTTGGAAGAAATTACAAGTGTGCAAATAACACTTGAATTTGCTATAAATAGAGACCCTCTGAGCTCAATTCAAGGGATCCTTGCGCGCCAGTTTTGCCTCCACTCTTCAAACCCTCATAATTCAAAGGAAAACCTGATAACTTTCACTTGAAAATTGAGTTTGAATCTCACTGTTTGGAGATTCAAAAACTCCAGGATCCAAAGCTTCTTACGATTCCTAATCCACTTCTGCAAGCTATTGGAGCAAGATCAAACAAGAATTGAAGCAAGAGAGATCAAGTTCTGCACAACATTGAAGGTATTTTCCAGATTTTTTCTTCTCTTCGATTCTCACTCAATTCTCTTGGATCTTTGGTTGTCTGACGTCCTACCAATGTAGGCAAAAAGATTGAGTTGCTTTGAGGTCAAATCGAAGCAACTCAGTTGACACACCTCAAAACTCAACTCCTCATATCTTTTTATATATTTGGAGTTAGTTAAAATTGAGGTCAGATTCATGCTCTACACCATTTTTTCTTTCAGATCATGTCCTCCTTTTTCATTTATGTCATGGTAATGATTGGACCAGTCCGGCCAAGGTCGCATGAGAAGACGACCGGCGCTTTGCTCCGGCAATGATATGGCGTGGTCCTGAACCATTGATCCAGTTTAAAATGTTTTAATCACAAGCGTTGGTTTGGATGACCAGTTGTGTGGCGCGCTGACTAAGTTCCATCATGGAACGCGCGTTTGTGTCCACTTGATCTGCCACCTCAATTAATGAGGGAGATCAAGTGGTCCATGTTTTTTTGTATTTTCTGGTTTTCGTTTTATTCCTTTGATTTTCATTAATTCATATTAATTTTAATATTGATCCAAAAAATATGAGAGTTTCACCAAAAAAATTTAAATAAAATCTTCTTTCATATTTCGAATTAAAATTATTTTTTGGATCATTATTAATATTTTTTATGATTTAATTGATTTTGTGATTATTCTTAATTTTTTAAAAATAATTTTAAGTTTCCAAAAATTCTTAATTTTTTTTCTCCAAGGTCCTTTGACCTTGTTTGACCTATGATAAATCTCATGGCCATTTCTTTGGTGTTTTGATGAGGTTTTAGGAAATTGACCAATCATATTTAATTTAATGCATTATTTTTAGTAGTTTTTAAATTGAATAATTTCCAAATAATTGTGTTGAGCCATTTTGATTGACTTTGGAAGTTTGACTTGTGTTGTTGGGCCTTGGTCAAGGTTGATTTGACTTTGCTAGGTTAAGATTATTGGATTTAGGGGATTGATGGAATGTACATTCCATCTTCCAAAATGAATGAATGATCTTAATTTGGTAAAAGTCCACCTTTGTCCAATTTGAATTTGATATATCTTTCCTCCCTCTTCATCTCATTCCCCTTCTTTATGCATTCATGTCATGGACATATGATATCTCTACATCCTAAGGCTAGTTGATTGCAAAATCAACATAAGTATGGATGAGATTATGCCACCATTTTTGCATTTTCTTTTTGTGTGTGGTATGTTTCATGAGCATAGTCCATTATACTATGTCTCTAACATGCATTAACACCAAAATTCTATTGCCCGACCTCAAAGAGTTGTGACTTCTACATAAGTCTAATTACGATTGCTTAACATAACGCTAAATTTTGACACAAAAAGGCATAGCATTCTAGTTAGTGAGATTGCAAGTCTCCCCTCTTTCATGGTATTGTATGGAAACTTGGCCTTTTTTCCTTCCTTTGGAAGATGTCTTGGTTCAAGGATCCATGCTTGTGATAGGTGGGTTGAGTGTTCTCCAAAGAATGACTTAAAAAAATCAAAAGCAATACTAACTTCTAACTCTTTAACAACTAACATTTAATTTCAAGTCATTTACTTTAATGCACTTTATTTTTTAAGCCTTATTCATTTGCCATTATTCATACCATTCTAATTGTTTATGTTAATGTCATTTTTACTTTGTCCACTTGGACCATATTTGTGTGATATATTTTTTTGTGTATATTGTGTTTGGTTGTTTGGTCTTTGACCATTAATGTACATAATAAGAACAAAAACCCTAAAAAACATCTTGTGTGGACTGTTGGTTTGATTTGAGACAATTGGACTTAGAATTTAGGAAACACTCCCTATGCAAAGGACTTGGCCAATGCCAACTTTCATGTAACCAAGTGCTTGTAATTTGAAACTTCATCTGATACATCATTGAAGATCCATTTGAGTTCACCTGCAACATGATCATTGTGAAACTGTTATTTTGAACCTGTGACTTGTGGCATTGATGAATTCATCTGCTACATGGGAAAATTTGAAGAAGATCGTAGAGTTTCTAAGCTTGGATGTGACTATCTTTATTTGATGCGTTGCTCTTCAAGTTGATATATTGTGCCTTGTTTGTTGCTTGATTCTAATGTCCAAGGGAATTTGGGTTTCTATATGACACTCTTGTCTATTGGATTGCAGTCCATTGGTCAGATCTTTTCAACTTTCAACTTTTAAATTTGTGCTTAGGATTAACCCTTCATCTCCTCCCCATTTCTTTAATTTCAAAATCTCTCCCTCTTGTTTTTAAAATCTTCTTTGCTTGTGCTAGTTTTTCTAAACTTAGGCCCTTTGCAAATTAGAAACTTTGGCCTTATGCCATTGCATTTTCAAACTTCTTTTCTTAAATTAAACTTGTAAATAGACTTAACTATACTTGACTTAAAAATTTCAAAAGCCAAAAAAAGAACTAACTCATTCAAACCAATTTTAGGCCTATGTGCCTTTCAAACTTAATTTTTTTGTTAAAAAGCAATACATCCACTTTGAAATTTGTACCACGAACTACGAGGTTTTGATACCTCATTTTTATGTTGGTACGCAGGCACAAGTCCGAAGGTCTTGTCAAACAAAAAAAATATAATTAATGAATTCTTTTCTTACCCCCATTCTATTTGCTTGCAAACATCATTTGTACAAAATACACATGCACACAAAAAAGGGCTCCCTAGGAGTACCTAGGACACTTTGGGTGCTAACACCTTCCCTTTGTGTAACCAACCCCCTTACCTGTAATCTCTGACATTTTATTAGTTTTAATTTGAAAACTTCTTATTTTTGGGTTTTGTTCGTACTTTTCCTTTTTCCATTGGAAACAATAAAAGCGCAATGACGACTCTTGTTATTTGATGTCTAGCTTATCCATAGCTTGATGATCATGAATTTACCGCTACACCTTGCACCCAACAATACTTTCTTGTGGGTCTCATACTCATCCTTTTAAGACGCCTAATGCACAGTCCGCCTTGTGAACCAAGAGTTGTTTGTGCTATGCAATCAAACATTTAATTCAATCTTTTTTTGGTTGTTCCACTAGTGTTGTAGGCCCTCACTTGTTGGTTCATACCAGTTTTACTCTTGAGTTCTAAGCCAGTTATTTTGTGAATTCCCTTGATACCATTGTTAGGGACCAATTAGTACTACTTTTTATACCATTTTATTGGTCCCTTTTACCAAGTTTTGATGTAATTACACACTTTTATTCTCACTATTTTGTATAAATGCAATTAGGTTTAATTTATTTTGTTTTGAATAGTTATTTCACATATTTGTTAGTTTTGTAGAATTTTTGGATGAGAAAGCTTTGGATTGCAGCATCATAATATGGAAGATTTTGGATGAAGCTTGCAAAACAAGGAAACTGAGGCAGCTTCAGTTCGCCCCGCGAACAAAGTTCGCCCCGCGAACTGCATGACAGGACCAGTTCGCCCCGCGAACCCTGCGAATCCAGCAAACTGATTTTTGGGTCAAAAGTGCTGTTTTGAAGGCCAGCTGTTTTTGGCCATTTTGGGTCTGCCTTGGAATTGCTTTTCTGCTTTAGATGACAATGTCCAATTAGGGAAATGTCAACCTTTTTTGGTAGAGACAAAATACATTAACCTAGGGGATGGAAACATTATTCAGGATTCACACATTGTGCTGTAGAACTTTTGTAAGAGAAAGAAACAGAGTTTTTCTTCTAAAACCTTCTGCTTTGTAACAATGGTGATGAGGAGCTAAACTCCCTTTTGTCAAGATTGGAGGTAGTAGCTATTCTCATCTGTCTATGTATTCACTTTGATTTATATATGAGATAGAGATTGTTGATGTATTGATTACTGTTTTTGCTTTTAGTTGAAAACCAGATTTGAGTAGTTGTCGAGAGAGATTACTCGAGTTTAGACATAAAACAGATTTTCAAGTAGTGAATAAGTTGTAGAGATAGATTTATTCATTACTATTCTTTGATATTGAACATTAAAGGTTGCTATATTGATAGTTAGGTGGAGAGATCGTCTAAGGATCAATATAGTAACTATCACGATATCATTTAGACATAAATGACTTTGAGAGGATATTTGAACATCATCAATAATCTTGAATCTAATTATTTATCATAGGGAATCATAGATATTTGAAATAGTGAACTCCAATCTTGCCAAGCTTTTATATTTGTCTAAAACCACTTAATAGTTTTTGTTAACATTTATTAACAAGATATTTTTCCAAACAAAACAACCCTGTTACTTTCTAAACTTATAACATTTGAATTATAGAACGGCGGTAATATTACCCAATCTCTGTGGATACGATACAAAAATATTTGCCAAAGATATACTCTTTCAACAAATTGGCGCCGTTGCCGGGGATTGGTGTCGATATTACAAGCATTGCAATAATTCATTGTTTTAAGTTTTGTTACTTTTATTGTTATCCCTCTTTTGTTTCACTTGGTTTGTTAGTTTTGAAGATTCTAGTGCATGCGAGGAAAAGCAACTGAGGAGCAACTTCAATTCGATCCTGAAATTGAAAGAACACTTCGGAAGCTCAATAGCAAAACACGAAGAAGAAGGAAACTAGCCGAAGAGAGAAACCGGAGAGAAGAAGCATCTACTTCCGCACTTGTTCAAATCGAAGAAGTGGTTGTAGAGGCTTGTAAAGGAAACATGGCGGATGACAATCGTACCGAAATGTCCGCTAATAGTCCAAGAAGGAATGCTCAATTTGCCCGTGGAGGAAGAAATACGGAGATGAAGACCGGAATCCTCCAACTTCTCTATGCAAATCCATTCACCGGAATGGATCATGAAGATCCGTACTCCCATCTCATCAAATTCTATGAGATTGCGGGTTCGACGGGAATTGATGAAGCGGGTGAAGAAGCATTATTCAAGAGGATGTTCCCACACTCCTTAGTGGGAAAGGCAAAAGAGTGGTACCTTGATCAAGCAGCAAGAGTTATGACGGATTGGAATTTGTTAGAAGAAAAGTTCTTAGAAAGATATTTCCCTCAATCCCGATTCATGGAAGCCAAAACGGCTATCGCGGTATTCACTCAAGGAAGCAACGAGTCTTTAAATGAGGCTTGGGAAAGATTCAAGTCAATGTTGAGAAAATGCAAGGGTCATGGTTTTGATGAGCTCACTCAAATCCATATTTTTCTAAATGGGCTCCAATCAACTCACAGAACACTTTTGGATGCTACCGCGGGTGGCTCTCTTATGTCAAAAACTGTGGAAGAAGCTAACGTTATTATTGACCGGATGGCACTCAATGATCGTCAAAGTCAACATGACCGTAGTCCTTCACAACGTAAACCGGGAGTTCTTGAATTAAATACCAATGATGCCATCCTTGCTCAAAACAAGCTACTCTCTCAACAAGTGGAGCTTCTCACTCAACAAATGGCCAAGCTTCCACAGCAAATGAAGGAGATTCAAAGTTCTCAAGTTCGACATCAAGTAGCATGTTGCGAGTTATGCCAAGGAGATCATCCTACTGGTTTTTGCCCTCCGCTAGAAGAAGTGAGCTATGTGAACAATCAAAATCAAGGCTATCAAAGGAACAATCAAGGTTACCAACCAACAAGGTTCAACAATCAAAATTTTCAGCAGCAAAGTCCTTATCAACACCCCAATTCTCAAGGCCAAGAATCGCAAGGAGGAAGTTCCAAGCTAGAGGACACTCTTCAACAATTCATGCAAGCTTCCATGGCAAATCAGAAGAGTAATGAAGCAGCAATCAAGAATTTGGAAAATCAAATAGGTCAACTTGCGAAACAGCTGTCGGAACAAACTGCATGATCTTCTTTCTCCGCTAATACTCAAACTAATCCAAAGGAGCATTGCAAAGCAATTTTTACTAGAAGCGGTAGAGAGTTGACAAGTAAAAAAGGTGAGGAAATTACAGTTGAGAATGATACAGATGCTGTGCTGGAAAATGAGGATGTGGCTTGTGGGAAGAAGAAAGTGGTAGAAACTGCTCAGTTCGCGCCGCGATCTCCCTTCGCGCCGCGAAAACAGCAGAACCAACAACTGATGGAAGAGCAGCGGTGTGAAGCGGAAATGAATAAGGAAATCGAACCAAGAAATAAGAAAAAAGGAGACAAAGGAGTGAATGTCATTCCAGTTCAACATCTACCATATCCGCACGCACCATCAAAGAAGGATAACGCTAGACACTATGCACGGTTTATGGACATCTTCAAGCAGCTTCAAATCAACATTCCATTTGCTGATGCATTAGAACAAATGCCACGGTATGCCAAGTTCATGAAGGACATTCTTACAAAGAAAAGGAGACACGTGGAAGACGAGACCATACTGCTTGATGCACGGTGTAGTGCTATCATCCAAAAGACTCTCCCAAGGAAGGAGTCCGATCCGGGCCGGGTTGTTCTACCGGTGACCATTGGAAGCACATACACTGGAAATGGTTTGATTGACTTGGGCTCTAGTATAAATTTAATCCCTCTCTCCATTGTTAAAAGATTAGGGAATGTTGAGATTAAATCGACGAGAATGACTTTACAACTAGCCGACAAGTCTACCACTTTACCATACGGAATTGCTAAAGACATGTTAGTGAAGGTGGACAAATTCTTGTTTCCGGTAGATTTCGTAATAGTGGAGATGGATGAGGACCGTGATGTGCCCCTAATTCTTGGAAGACCTTTTATGAAAACAGCTCGGATGATGATTGACGTAGATGATGGACTAATGAAGGTGAGAGTGCAAGACGAAGAGGTGACCTTTAATCTTTTTAAAGCTATGAAGCATCCGCATGACAAACATGATTCATTCCAAAATGATGCAATTGAAGAAAAATACCATGATGGAAAGGCCCGTCGCAAGGAGTTTCATGTCGGACAAATGGTACTGCTTTTCAAATCAAGGTTCAAGTTATTACCGGGTAAGCTGAAGCCAAAAGGGTCAGGACCGTTCGTTGTCAAGGAAGTACGGAATTGTGGAGCCATTGTAATCGAGGATCCAAAGTCACAAGAGAGTTAGACCGTAAATGGTCAAAGACTCAAAGTTTACCATGGTGGCGACATAAATCGTGATGTGGATGTCGTGTCTCTATTTAAACCGGGCTAATCAGTGGACCGTCAAGCTCAAACGACGTTAAACAAAGCGCTTGTTGGGAGGCAACCCAACGTTGTAAGTCCGTATTTTAATTTTTTTCTGCTGTGTGAGTTTTTGCTGTGTTAAATTTTGAAAAAAATTGGGTTCTGGTTTTTACAGTTCGCCCCGCGAACTGAATTCACAGCTTCAGTTCGCGCCGCGAACAAAGTTCGCCCCGCGAACAGTAAATAACAGAACTAATTTTTTTTGAAATTTCCTTCAGTTCGCCCCGCGAACAAAGTTCGCCCCGCGAACTGAAAAAAAAAAAAAAAAACTTTTGTTTCATTTCATTTTCGTTTCATTCCTATTTTCACGAACTTAGGAGATTCTTTCAACAACCTCGCTACTCCACGTCCAAACCTCCAAATTTCAAAACTTCCCCTCTCCATTCCCTTCCTAAGAGGATTTTGTTGATTATGCTAAGTGGCCTGAGGGCAAGCCAATTTTTTTTGGGGGGTGCAAGAGGTGGTGTAAACCATGGCGATGAGTTGAAGGAAGATTGAGGAGTTTGTTGAATTTTAGAGTGTATCTTGATAATTGCATGAATACTTTTTGAAATTTAAGTGTGTTTTAATCAAATATTGGTTTGCCAACATTTTTGTTTAATTGTTCTTACTCATAAGTCAAGCTTTAAGCAACCGAGAAATGATCGCAAAGAAAGAAGCATAGGACACTTCGAGTGGTGATGATAAGAATTAGTGTCGGCATTTCAAGGTACACTTTATCGCTTTCTAGACTTAACATGAGTAGTTTGATGGTGTGTGCAAATTCCATGTCATAAATTCATTGAAGTATATGTCATTTTTGAATCAAAATAGGACTTAGCCAGTTGTGAGGAGACTTTCCATTGTACACTAAAAAGCGGGAAACCGAGCATTGTTTTAACTCATTCTTATCATGCTAAATCATGCATCAATCCATTTTTGTGTGAAATTTTTGAAAATGATAGAGGCATTGTTTGTGAGAAAAACCACTTGACCAAAAAGTTTGAATCAACTAACCTTGTGAGGAATAATCCTTAGTTAACCCCCTTTGAGCTTAATTTAGGATTCATTTGATTGATCATTGTAAAATCAATTGAAAATTGTGGAATAAATGAATCCTAATTTCTTTCGTATCAGTTGAAACCTCAAACCGAGTTGTTTGCAAAATTTTGCCTTTTGCTTATGTCTAAGTAGGGAGCATTATTGAATAAATTTGGTTTTGGAATCTAAAGTTGGGGAGAGTAAAGTGAAAAGTTGATTAGAAACTTGGAAAAGTGAGTTTCTATGAAAGGGTAAAAATATGAAAAGAAACAAGAAAAAGAAATCACCCTTGAAACCATAGAGCATAGAAAAAAATAGAAAAAGAAAAGCAAAGGAAATGCTCATGGTTGTGTGGATTTGAAAAGAAAAAGAAAAAGATAGGGATCAAAGAAAGGGAAATTGTGTAGAGTGAATCTTTGGGAATGCTCCCTTAGGATAGGCAATTTGGTTGAATTGTCTTAATCATATCCTTTCTTGTAACCTAAGCCACATTACAACCTTTGAAAGACCTCTTGATTCTCATTTTTCACATGATTTGGTACTTGTTGTGATAACCGCATGATTTGAGTTGTTGTTGATTTAATTGCTTGGATGAGTGAAAGTAACCCTTCATGTTATTCATCATTATTATGATGTGTGTGTAAGCTTGATTCAATTTTGACATATATGGCTTTGAATTCCTTGGAATGATTTTTGCACTTTACCATTTCCCTTATTCATATTTTGTCTAGAATTGAGATAGGTGAATTGAGAAAATGCCAAACACTTTTGAACCATTTAAATGTTCTTGGTAAATCCTTGTTTCAATCTTTTGTGTCATTGCTTTGATTGTAAGGGTGGAAACTTTTGTTTAGGGACAAACAAAATGCTAAGTTGGGGAGAGTTGTTAGGGACCAATTAGTACTACTTTTTATACCATTTTATTGGTCCCTTTTACCAAGTTTTGATGTAATTACACACTTTTATTCTCACTATTTTGTATAAATGCAATTAGGTTTAATTTATTTTGTTTTGAATAGTTATTTCACATATTTGTTAGTTTTGTAGAATTTTTGGATGAGAAAGCTTTGGATTGCAGCATCATAATATGGAAGATTTTGGATGAAGCTTGCAAAACAAGGAAACTGAGGCAGCTTCAGTTCGCCCCGCGAACAAAGTTCGCCCCGCGAACAAAGTTCGCCCCGCGAACTGCATGACAGGACCAGTTCGCCCCGCGAACCCTGCGAATCCAGCAAACTGATTTTTGGGTCAAAAGTGCTGTTTTGAAGGCCAGCTGTTTTTGGCCATTTTGGGTCTGCCTTGGAATTGCTTTTCTGCTTTAGATGACAATGTCCAATTAGGGAAATGTCAACCTTTTTTGGTAGAGACAAAATACATTAACCTAGGGGATGGAAACATTATTCAGGATTCACACATTGTGCTGTAGAACTTTTGTAAGAGAAAGAAACAGAGTTTTTCTTCTAAAACCTTCTGCTTTGTAACAATGGTGATGAGGAGCTAAACTCCCTTTTGTCAAGATTGGAGGTAGTAGCTATTCTCATCTGTCTATGTATTCACTTTGATTTATATATGAGATAGAGATTGTTGATGTATTGATTACTGTTTTTGCTTTTAGTTGAAAACCAGATTTGAGTAGTTGTCGAGAGAGATTACTCGAGTTTAGACATAAAACAGATTTTCAAGTAGTGAATAAGTTGTAGAGATAGATTTATTCATTACTATTCTTTGATATTGAACATTAAAGGTTGCTATATTGATAGTTAGGTGGAGAGATCGTCTAAGGATCAATATAGTAACTATCACGATATCATTTAGACATAAATGACTTTGAGAGGATATTTGAACATCATCAATAATCTTGAATCTAATTATTTATCATAGGGAATCATAGATATTTGAAATAGTGAACTCCAATCTTGCCAAGCTTTTATATTTGTCTAAAACCACTTAATAGTTTTTGTTAACATTTATTAACAAGATATTTTTCCAAACAAAACAACCCTGTTACTTTCTAAACTTATAACATTTGAATTATAGAACGGCGGTAATATTACCCAATCTCTGTGGATACGATACAAAAATATTTGCCAAAGATATACTCTTTCAACAACCATTCCGTTGGTGCAAGTTATAATTTTCATCACTCTCAATCTCTTTCTTTGTTCTCGTAGTTCCGAACTACAATTGCTCTGATTTTCTCATTGCATGATGAGAATACGTAGGCACGAGGATGTGAATCCTTGGCGAGCATACTTCTAATTATTACTCCTTCATCTCAGGGAATCATCCATCTTTTTCATGATTCATTATCTACCTTCGATCATAAATCGTCCACCCAGTGACATATTATTCCTTTGACATCGAAATACACTTTCTTTGGAATTCCATATACATCCTTTTAGGACGCCTAATGAATAGTCTGATTTCGTACCTAGAGTTGTTTGGCTTATTTCCAAACATTTAATTCCTTCTTTTTGGCCCAGACACATGTTTCCCTCTATGGTACGAATCCCATTTCTCCTATGGATTCCAATATACCTTGACTTTCGGTTCCAAACTATACTTTTCAGTCACTTGTTACCAAATCCTTCACTTATGTGACTTCGGTCACTCTATTCTGTTCATGTCCCTGATACATCCATATTCTATCTTCATTCACTTGATGTGATATACCCTATTCTCTGAGCCAAATACATTATCCCTTTGTGCTCCATCTAGTACCTCTTTGTGAACCAAGAGTTGTTTGTACTATGTAATCAAACACTTAATTCAATCTTTTTTCTGTTGTCCCAATACAGTGTTGTAGGCCCTCACTTGTTGGTTCATACCAGTTTTACTCTTGAGTTCATGTTTTCACCCTTGTTGGAGTTCAAACAACACTTATCCTTTGGTTCAGACCATACTTTGATCACACTTCTTTTCACCTCCTACCATTAGTTCTCTGAACTACGGAGCTCTGAATTCCTCATTGCACTATGAGGATACGTAGGCATGAGGGCCCTAATCCTCACTGAGAACTTTATATATTTCTCTTCCTTTCCCCATCCTTTTGTGAGTAATCTTTAGATATCACACCTATTCGAGCGAGAACAATCAAAACGGTTCCCATGGAGTACCATGGATGTTTAGGGTGCTAATACCTTCCCCTTGCATAACCGACTTCCTTACCCAGTATATCTCTTTCCCCAGGGTTTTATCAATGTTTTCCCTTCCCTTTGGGGATAAATAAAGTTCGATGACGACTCTGTTGTAAGTTCGAGCGTGCGATACGTTCGGGTATATTTCCGCTAGCTTCAGTTGGAGACTCTGCTGGGGACTTTGCTTCTTGGAGCACTTCCTAGTCGCTAAAAGGAGTCAAGCCCAACTTTGACTGCTCCTTCGTTTGTTTGGGTGTTTACCTTTAGGCATTTACTCGCTTTACTTATCGCATACTTTATAGTATGGATATTATCTGTTATACTCTCTGTTGGGTTGGGTTATTGATTACATGAGAGAGAAGCTCTATACCCGAGCTTGAGTAATTACACAGGATAGCAACGTGACTAGAGTCGTGCTTGACCTCCACGGAGTTATTCCGCGATTAAGGTTGACACAAGAAGTCACACCTAGAGTAGATCCTTTTGGGAGCATCATTATCCGACGAGTTATTCGTCCAAGGAAATGGTATCTCGAAATGGGTTGTTGACTCTAGGAACCTTCTAGGTTGCCTTTGAAGACTAGAACCTACCTGTGAGAGGGATATGGGATCTTTATGCAGGAAATCATAGTCTCTACATACCCTTGTTCTCATAGACGTCAAACCTTTGATCCTGCATCAGGAAGTATACACAGTTTATCTAGACTATTGATGTTGTTAACCTATGGTATTGCATTACTGTACATATGTTGGAGCTTGGAACTTGGGTCTCTATACCACCAAGGCTTTGAATCTATGGGTGTTGCATAATGTAAGACCCCAATTTTGACCCTAAGATCCCTCATGCAAATTCATCATAAGCATTAGCATTGGGATCATACCTTGACATTCTCCTTACCCCTCTCTCATTGGGTTTGTTTTGGGAGAAATCACCAAGGACCGTGTGATTGTATCATACTTGTATATTATCATATTACTAACCAAAATACCAAAAATATGTCTTTGCATTTGCCTAACTCTTTTGTAGGTAGGACATGATCACATTGATTTATCAAGTTCATATGTAGGGTTTGAGGCCCTCATGACAAAGATCATAACTATGACTTTGATCCAAGAATGGTTATAAGTATCATATATGAGTCCCAATGATCTCTACATGTCATATTGATCAAGTATTCTTCAAGAGTTTGGAGGTGATTTGCCTTGGAAACCCTAGTTTGACTGGGTATCTTGAGTAACTTCTCCAACAAGTTATCTCACCAATTGATAAAATTCCTCAAGGGACACTTAAAAATTCATTATCTTATGCAAATATGATATACCACGAGCCTAAAAAGTCAAGAGAATTGAAGGTTAGCAAGTTGGTTGATGGTGGTTGGCTAGATGAATTCATCTGATCAAAATCGGGTCTCCCTAGGCCCTATCTCCTATAATTTTCATCATATGAAAATGATTACAAGGGCAAAGTTACTCTAAATGACATTACAAACAACTTTCATGTTGAGACTTATAGCTAGTTTTTTTTGGAAAATCATTTTCTATGTTGAAACATTATAGGTCATTTTGTATAAACCCTAATTTGAAAGTCAACTTCCCAAGGACATAACTTGCTCAATTTTTATGAGATTACAGATTTCCAAGTTGCACAATCAAATTCAATATGTCTACTTCGACTTTTATGTTTTTAGTGAGAGCTAATTCAACTTTTATGAGCATGTGATATGAGGATACATTATAGGTCATTTTTGACCTATACCATTGAACAAGTGATTTTTCCAAACTTCAAAAATGCATAACTCTATCATTATAAATCCAAATGACATGAACTTAGTGAGCATTTTGAAGGTATTTTAAATATCTAAAACTTTGATAAATATACTTTTCTCATTTGAAGCTCACATAAAAAGTTAAGCAAGATGGAATATTAAGATATATGGCTTGACACTTAGAAATTTTTTCAAGATGTTGAAATTTCCAAACTTCCACCTCAAAATTCACCATGATCCAAGCTCCAAATGAAAAAGTGTTCAACATTAAACTTGTTCCCCTTGATCCAAGCTTTCCAAAGAACCCAAGTTCATGCATTTTGGATGAAGTTTAGTTGGGTTGTGCATGGCTTTAACATAGTTGCACCATTGGAGGAAATCAAATGTCCAAAACTCCATTTCACCTTGCCTTGCCAATCAAGCATCATTTGAACTTCAGTACAGTTGCAATTGGATCAAAATGGATTGCTTCATGGGCCTGTACACGCCCATGCAAGCTTGTGCATCACATTGCCAAATTTAGCAAATTTTCAAGTGTGCAATTATCAATCCCAAATGCTATAAATACACGGCCTCTAAGCTCATTTGAACGACACCTTGCGCGCCAGCTTTGCTCCCCCATTGAAACCCTCTCATTCTGAAGGAAAATATGATAATTTTCAATTTGAAAATTGAGTTTGAATCTCAACTATTGGAGATTCAAGAACTCCAGGATCCAAAGCCTTAAACCATTGCTAACCACTCCCTACGAGCTTCTCAAGTGTGATCAGATCGTGTTTGAAGCAAGCAACCTCAAGTTCTGCACAACATTAAAGGTAATTTTCAGAAAGCTTCATCTCTTCGATTCTCACTCAATTCTCATCAATTCTCTTGGATCTTTGGTTGTCTGAAGTCCTACCAACGTAGGCAAGAAGATTGAGTTGCTTAGAGGTCAAACCGAAGCAACTCAGTTGACACACCTCAAAATTCAACTCCTCATATCTTTCTATATATGTGGAGTTAGTTAAAATTGAGGTCAGATTCGTGCTCTACGCCATTTTTTCTTTCAGATCATGTCCTTTTTTTTTTTTATTTTGGTGATGGTTGAGGGTGGACCAGTCCGGTGAGGTCCACCGGAGAAGAAGACCGGAGTTACAGCTTCGGCGGTGCGTTGGCACGTCTCCCAGCCATGGGATCCTTTCAAAATGTTTTAATCTTGAGCGTACATGCTGATTACCACGCGTGTGATTAGTTGACTCAAGTGCTTGGTGTATTGCGCGCGCTCAGCCACTTGATCTGCCACCTCAATTAATGAGGGAGATCAAGTGGCTCACGTTTTTTCTGATTATTGGAATTTCATTTAATTTGTTTTATTTTCATTCATTCATATTAACTTTAATATTGATCTAAAAAATATGAGAATTTCACCAAAAATTTTCAAATAATTTCCTCTTTCATATTCTGAATTAAAATTATTTTTTGGATCATTATTAATAATTTTCATGATTTAATTGATTTTGTGATTATTTTAATTGTTTAAAAATACTTTTAAGTCTTTAAAAATTCTGAAATTTTTTCTCCAAGGTCCTTTGACCTTGTTTGACCTATGATAAATCTCATGGCCATTCTTTGGTATTTTGATGAGGTTTTAGGAATTTGACAAACCATATTTAATTCCAATGCCTTATTTTAGTATTTTTAATTTGAATAAATGCCAAATAATTATGTTGACCCATTGTGATGATTTGTGTAAGTCTGACTCATGTTGTTAGGCCTTGGTCAAGGTTGATTTGACTTTGTTAAGTTAATATCATTGGATTTAGGGGATTGATGGAATGTACATTCCATCTCCCAAAATGAACGAATGATATTAATTTGGTAAAAGTCCTGCTTTGATCAATTTGAGTTTTGATCCATCCCCTCCCTCTTCATCTAATTCCCCTTCTTTATGAAGGAGAATTGCGATCCAAAACGCAGCGGAAATTAAAATTTTCTCCTTTAGAGATCCTTACGAATAGTCATGATCAGTGATAGAATATTTACCTCTTGTGACGATTGAAACCTTTGGTGCAGATCTCTTATGATGATCAAAACCTTTGATGCAGATCTACGGAGCGATCACGAACGTTGAACGATGACAACGTCTCTACTCAGTCCACACGAACCGATTCCTTCAATCTCAGTGCTAGCTGGTACGAATGAAGGCTTTGAGTGAGAGAGAGAGAGAGAGAGAGAGAGAAAACGAAAATGCAACCGCAATTAATGCTTCTGCACAAGGGTACTATTTATAGAACCACTTGTGTGGGCTTCAAGCTAAAAAGCCCACTTAAGTGTATTTGGCCCATATCTTATAGTATGCCCAAAATCACTTAAGCACGTGGTACCTTACCATATTTCGTATTCTACTTAAGTACACCGTATCTTACGATGTTCTATAATTCACTTAAGTGCACCGTACCTTACGGTGTTCCTTAGTTACTCTATCTCTCATCAATCCGTCCTTTGTGTGTGACCTTGTAGATTTTCGCAACGTTGGCAATTATATTAAATCACGCATTTAACATAATAAACAGTGAGCGGTATCTAGCAACACATCACTGCTACCCAAGACACGAAAATGTCATGTGATCTGACAAATCCTTTTGTGATAATACTTATGTGCATAATTACCCTTTTGCCCTTATGTCTATATTGAACACAAGGCATAGACCGTGTCATCCTTGTCCAGTTCAATATTGGGCCCATAGATATTTATCCTGTTATGCAGGATGGGCAAATTCCATCTAGGTCACTCATGTCCCTCAACATGCTTCGTGGAGTACCCATCAACTGTCTTTATGGTTATCTAGTTACGGACAACGTTGGATCAGCAATAAAGCACTCGACTCTACATCTAGGGTCCATAGTGGTTTCAGGTCGAAGAGTGGTACACACCATTATCACCATGAGAATAACTTATGACACTTTGCATAACTTTCTATATAGTAGTCTCATAGCGGGTCAATCCAGTATAAATATTACTCTTAACATTCATACCTATGTTTAAGACTTGATAACTCCTTATCCATATGATCCATGAGATGTGATCATCAGTCTCTATACATAATAGTCTTAATGCTTTAATGTTATCCCACTTCACAATAAAGCTCGACTACGGATACTTTAAGAATAATGTCCTTATGTTTAATGTGATCTCATGATCGAGTCACACTTGATACATTAAATGGACTAGCTATTCTAGGGACTTTATTAAACAAACGTAATAAAGAAAAAGCCTTCTATTATTCGATACAAGTACCAAAAGTATTGGCCTCTAGGGCTTACACCAACACTTTATGCATCATCTCATTTGGCCTATGATATCTCTAAGTCCTAAGGCTAGTTGATTGCAAAATCAACATAAGTATAGATGAGATTAGGCCACCTATTTTGCATATTATTTTTGTGTGTGGTATGTTTCATGAGCATAGTCCATCATACTATGTCTCTAACATACATTAACACCAAAATTCTATTGCCCGACCTCAAATAGTTGTGACTTCTACATAAGTCCAATTATGATTGTTTAACATAGCGCTAAATTTTTGACACAAAAAGGCATAGCATTCTTGTTAGTGAGATTGTAAGTCTCCCCTCTTTCATGGTATTGTGTGGAAACTTGGATTTTTTTTCCTTCCTTTGGAAGATGTCTTGGATCAAGGATTCATGCTTGTGATAAGTGGGTTGAGTGTTTTCCCAAGAATGACTTAAAATGAAAAGAAAAAGCAAAACAATACTAAATTCTAACTTATTAACAACTAGCATTTAATTTCAAGTATTTTATTTTAATACACTTTAATTTTAAGTTCTATTCATTTGCCATTATTCATACCATTCTAATTGTTTATGTTAATGCCATTTTCCTTTTGTCCACTTGGACCATATTGTGTGCCATATCTTGTTTGTGTATACTTTGTTTGTTTGTATGGTCTTGGACCATTAATGTACATAATAAGAACAAAAACCCTGAAAAACTTTTGTCTGGACTGTTGACTTGATCTTGGACCAATTGGACTTAGAATTTAGGCAACCTCCCTATGCTAAAGGACTTGGCCAATGCCAACATTTGTGTAACCAAGTGCTTGCAATTTGAAACTTCATCTGATACATCATTCACGATCCTTTTGAGTTCATCTGCAACATGATCATTGTGAAGCTTTTATTTTGAACCTGTGACTTGTGGAATTCATTTGCTACACGGGCTTAATCGGAAGAAGATCATGGAGTGGCTAAACCTTGGATGTGGTTATCTTTATTTGATGCCTTGCTCTTCAAGATTGATATAATTGTATGCATTGTTTGTTGCTTGATTCTAATGTCCAAGGGAATTTGGGGTTTCTATAGGGCATTCTTGCCTATTGGATTGCTACCCATCAGTCGGATCTTTTTAACTCTTAACTTTTAATTTTGTATAAAGGATTAGTCTCTTCATCTCCTCCCCATTTATTTAATTTCAAAATCTTTTCCCCATTTTCAAAAAACTTCTTTGTTTGAACTTGTTTTGTTCTAACCTTTGACCACTTTGCAAACTAGAAACTTTGGCCTTATGTCATTGCTTTTTCAAACTTCTTTTCTTAATCAAACTTGTAAATAGACTTAACTATACTTAACCTAAAATATCAACAGCCAAAAAAACACTAACTCATTCAAACCATTTTGAGGCCTTTGTGCCTTTCAAACTTAATTTTGTTAAAAATAATGCATCCACTTTGAAATTTGTATCACGAACTACGAGGTTTTGATCCCTTATTTTTATGTTGGTACGTAGGTGTCATACCCCAATTTTGTCCGACCATTTGTGGTTTACCCATGAGATCTTTTTGTTTCAAAGGCCCATTTGCATAAGCGTGTTCATAATCTAAAATGTGGTTTGAATCTTTTTACATCCAAAACCTATTTTCTTATTAGTAAGTATTAAGAGCCATGTTATTATTTTTATGATCACTATTTATTAGTCCATTTACACAACCCAAATATTTATGCCAAATTCTAAGTCCTTCGTAGATTCCTAAATTAAATTTGCATTTTTTTTGAGGCATGTATGCGTTGGTTTTAAATTAAAGCACCATATTTAGATTCATGTGTTGAAGTTAGAATTATGTTGTTTTAAATCAAGTCACCCCAGTTGGTTTCTTTGTGCCTTGTTGACTGAAAAGTATGTGTATTGAAGAATGTGAATTGAAGTAATAACAAGTAAATAGTGAAAGGGTTTAAATGTTTGCATTGATTGTGAAAGATAAATGAAGCATATTTAGAAATTACAAGCCATAAGCTATAGTAGTAAATAATTTGGGATTGTCCTATTCTAGATATTTCATGCCATCAAAGTATAAAGGTTTGGTTTGAGGGTAATCTCTTGAAGAAGTTCCCGGCGCTCCAAGTTCCGTCACTTCGTTAGCTTGTATGTCTTAGGTAAAACATGATCCAGATGAATACGGTGACTTGCAAAGGAAGAAACATTATAACAACAAAACCAGCAAAACAGAATGACAAGAATGATTTTGTAGCTTCAAAGTGCTTTAATTGATTAGCATAATTAAAATATGGAAATAAGGTTTGAATGCTTAAAAAAGTAATTACATAAACAGATTTTAAATCCAATGGGTTACAAATAGTCCAAATATACATTTAACCTAAAAACCTAATTGATTAAATCTTAATTTAATTAAAAGTTGTTGCAATTTCAACTGATAAGAACCATTGCCCAAGAGACCAAAGCCAGAGACCGTTGAACCCTCCTTGGAACTGGTACGCCTCAAACTTGCTTTCTTGAAGCTTCACGCAGCCACCTCCCGTTCCATCAAAGTCACTTCAAGTTGTAACCTGTAGAGAGAAAAATAGCTTAATTAAAAAGCCCTTTTCATAAGCGCTTAAGGAACTGAAAGATAACTGATAAATCATTCGGTTCAAAACTTTATCCAAAAGACCAACATGAATATCCAAAAAAAGCATTTCAACAACGGTTTAAAACAGTAACAAATTTGCATAAAAGACATCCCACATAATCTGGAGGAAAAAGGCATAACAGACATAGTTTTTTTTTAGACTTAAAAATTCATATGTGAAAAGATTATCAGATATAAGATAACGCAGCAGAAAAATCCAAAAAGAAACCTTTTCACAAAAAAACTCAAGTTTTCAAAAATCTAAGAGAGAGTTTTCTCGTTGAAACTCTGGCCTAGGTGAGGTTAGATCCTCCTACCTCTTCAAAAGCGCATCAGTATTAGAGGAGAGAAGAAAAGTGTTGATTTACCTGAAAGCCCTACTGGACGGTAAAACCCCTTGCCTCTCATTTTAAAAAGAACTTGCATAATCTTCATTTATACTGGATTTCGCACTGTCTATCTCGTTTGCTCGCTCCTGGGTGTTTGTCGTTTGAGCTCCGGTTTGAGCGAACCCCTTAGCATTTTGCTCTTTGGAATCCTCGATTCGGACTTCGATCTTTCTCTTCGATTCTTCGTTTGATCTTTCTTGTTTGTTCTTCGTACTCGTTGGCTCAGGGCGAATCGGTTTTGTGTTAAGGGTTTAGGAATTTTAGAGGTTGGATTTAAACTCGAAATGGGGTATTTAGAGGGTTAAGTTGTGTTTTGGGGAGGGTGGCCGGAGAAGAAGGGAGGCTCCACCGTAAGCCGTCGCCTTCGGCCGTCTTCTCCGGGAGGAAAGGAAGTTTTTAGGGTTTGCTGAGTTTTGGAGCGGCTGAAAATTGCAGAGAGAGAAAGGCTAGTGAGAAAGCAACGATTCCTTTTCCTTTTTCTGTTTTAAGTTAACCTAGGTGGGTCTGTTTCGGGCCTTCCAGATTTGGCCCATTAATCCCTATCAGCACCCCCCATACGATTGGTTGGTTTTTGTTAAGACCATAATGATTTTTTTTAATGTTAATTGGAAAATATTTTAGAATTTAATTAGATAATTTTTTATTTAGAAATAATTATAGATTAATTAGAATTCTTTTGTGATTTAGATTTATTTTAGAATTTTAGTTTAATTTAGAATGATTTTAGAATTTAATTGGAAAATATCTTAGAATTTAATTAGATAATTTTTTTATTTAGAAATAATTATAGATTAATTAGAATTCTTTTGTGATTTAGATTTTTTTTAGAATTTTAACTTAATTTAGAATGATTTTAAAATTTAAATCTTTGTTAATATTTTAGGATTTAATTAGATAATTTTTTTAGAAATGTTTGTAGATTAATTAGAATCCTATTGTGATTTAGATTTATTTTAGAATTTTAGTTTAATTTAGAATGATTTTAGAATTTAATTGGAAAATATCTTAGAATTTAATTAGATAATTTTTTTATTTAGAAATAATTATAGATTAATTAGAATTCTTTTGTGATTTAGATTTGTTTTAGAATTTTAACTTAATTTAGAATGATTTTAAAATTTAAATCTTTGTTAATATTTTAGGATTTAATTAGATAATTTTCTTAGAAATAATGGTAGATTAATTAGAATCCTATTGTGATTTAGATTTATTTTAGTATTTTAGTTTAATTTAGAATAATTTTAGAATTTAATTGGAAAATATCTTAGAATTTAATTAGATAATTTTTTATTTAGAAATAATTATAGATTAATTAGAATTCTATTGTGATTTAGATTTGTTTTAGAATTTTAACTTAATTTAGAATGATTTTAAAATTTAAATCTTTGTTAATATTTTAGGATTTAATTAGATAATTTTTTATTTAGAAATAATTGTAGATTAATTAGAATCCTATTGTGATTTAGATTTATTTTAGAATTTTAGTTTAATTTAGAATGATTTTAGAATTTAATTGGAAAATATCTTAGAATTTAATTAGATAATTTTTTATTTAGAAATAATTATAGATTAATTAGAATTCTATTGTGATTTAGATTTGTTTTAGAATTTTAACTTAATTTAGAATGATTTTAAAATTTAATTTTTGTTAATATTTTAGGATTTAATTAGATAATTTTTTATTTAGAAATAATTGTGGATTAATTAGAATTCTATTGTGATTTAGATTTATTTTAGAATTTTAATTTAATTTAGAATGATTTTAGAATTTAATCTTTGTTAATATTTTAAAATTAATATTTTGGATAATAGTTTAGAATTGAGATTTTCGATAGTTTAATATTGTTTTGAGTTTTAATTTAATGATACTTTTATTAGTTGTTTAAACTTTAGTTATTTGTTTTAGATTTAATATTTTATTGTAATTCTCTTGATTATTTCATGTTGATTTCAATTAACACCTAACATTTAACTATTAACTCTAATTTTTAATTTCCGCAATTAACATCTAACTCTTTTAAATTCCGCCTCTAACATTTATTTATTTTTTAATTCACTCTATGCTATATCATTGTACATTCTTCATCTCATCTTAAAATGAACCTAAAAATGATAAAGACTTAAAAGATACAAAAGGATTATAATTCTCATGCCATCAATTCAAACCATTTTTTTAAAAACAAATAGAACTTCTCGATTCAAAGTCGAGCCCATTTTAAATGCCTTTGTAAGTCGATCGCTTGAAAAAGCATCGCCATCAACCTCACATGGCTTACTCTTGGGCTTTCTTACAATGAGACCTATTCGGTTTTAATTAATCGATTAAATGGATTATTCACCAAATAAATTCAATTCATTCACAAGAATGCAAATTTTAAAGCCTCGATCCGACATCGAAAGATAAATTAAAATATTTAATCACATTTAAACAACGCTTCATTTGAAAATGAAAAGGGGGATGGTTTTGAGTTTTCAACTCCTCTCCTCGATTATTTGAATACGAGTTTTCTTACTCGGTTAGTCAAATGGTCGTCATTTCTAATTCATTTAAGCACAAACAAATCAAATCCTTTCACAACAAGAAACTAAAAGGGAGATAACTTTGAGTCTTCAATTTTTTCTCCACGACTATTTGAATACAAGTTCTCTTACTTGGTTATTCAAATAATTGTCGTTCCTCTACCAACTTCCAAACTCCGATTAAATCGAAATATTTTCACAATAAGCTAAATGAAAAGGGAGTTGACTTTGAGTTTTCAATTTCACTCCTCAAGTGTTTGAATACGAGTTCTCTTACTCGGTCAGTCGAACAATTGTCATTTTTTACAATTAATAAATTAATCAAATCATTTCATAATAAACTATACGAAAAGGGAGATGGTCTTGAGTTTTCAATTCCTCTTCTCAAATGCTTGGATATGAGTTGTCTTACTTAGCTGTTCGAGCATTTGTCGTTTATTCTAAAATACGTCAATCATATACAACCTTATTTTCATAATTACTCAGATGAAAAAGAAAGTGGTCTAGAGTCTTCTATTCCTCTTCCCGATTATTAGGATACGAGTTGTCTTACTCGATTATCTGAGTAATCGTCATCCATTTAAAATACCTTAATTATTATCAACTCCTTTCTATAATTAAAGATGAAAAAGAAAATGGTCTAGAGTCTTCTATTCCCTTTCCCGATTATTAGGATACGAGTTGTCTTACTCGACTATTCGAGTAATTGTCATCCAACAAAAATGTCTCAACACATCAAATTTATCTGTCCTCGACCTCGTGCGATCGAAACCAGTCAAACAAAATATCCAACATATTAATCCAGCTTGTCACCCTCGCGTGATCAAAACTCTTTTCAAAAAGAACACTATTTAATCCTTTCTAATGCGCACAACAAACCAATGCTTAAGCCTCCGCCGAGAGTAGACAAGCCAGCGTTTAGCCTTTAGAACGCGATCTAAACAGCTGTTCGTTAAAAAACACCAACCAACCGTAGTGCCCCGAACTACGAATGCTCTGATTTCCTTATTATACCATAAGGATACGTAGGCAGGAGATTGCTGTATCTTCGCGAGCACACTAATAAAAAAACCTCCCCTTTCTCCTTTCTGAAGTTCTCATCCATTTCTATTTTTAAATAATTTTATAACCTAAAAATAACAAACAAATATAAATTAACACACGAAATACAAATTAGAACTAAAAGGTTCCCGTTGAGTACAACGGACGTAAGGGGTGCTAATACATTCCCCTTACGTAATCCAATTCCCGAACCCGAATATGGTTGCGACGACCATTATTCCATTTCCTAAAGGTTTTATCGATATTTTCCTATTCCTTCATTGGGATAAATAAAGTTCGGTGGCGACTCTGTTCGAATGCAATTTTTTCCGCGACCATCGCGAGGAATCGTATTTTTTGAGATGCGACAGTAGGCACAAGTCCGAAGGTCTTGTCAAACACAAAAATATAATTAATGAATTCTTCTCTCATCCCCTCACTCTATTTGCTTGTAAACATCATTTTTGTACAAAAATACATATGCACACAAAAAAAGGGCTCCCTAGGAGTACCTAGGACACTTTGGATGCTAACACCTTCCCTCTATGTAACCAACCCCATTACCTGTAATCTCTGACATTTTACTAGTTTTGATTTGAAAACTTCTTACTTTTGGGTTTTGTTCGTACTTTTTCCCTTTTCCCTTGGAAATAATAAAAGCGCGGTGGCGACTCTTGTTATTTGATGTCTTACTTATCCATAGCTTGATGATCATGAATTTACCGCTACACATGATTATTTGCATTTCATTCCCAACATGTGCATTCATTATTTGCATTTCATGCATGTTAACCAGAAAACTCACCATATCCATTCATCCGTCAGAAAGACAACGACTTGCCGACACGAATCATTCGAGGATCATGGAAAAGACTAAGAGCCTTGACAGAGTTGACATGGTTTTGGGGATATTCTTGGATAGCATGACGACAAACTTCCCAAATCAGGTTGTGATTGATGAGCAAGTTGAAGACAGTTTGAAGAAGGATAACAAATAGAAGATGACCGCAGATATTCTGCCATTTCCTCCTCAAGAATATTGTGCACTTCCACATCAGAGGCCTGCTCAAAGCAACCAGAAGTTGAAGTAGAAGCAAATCAATCAGAACAACAACGATCAAGAAGGGAGGCGTCCTCACTATGATCCCATTCCTAGGAGTTATGGCCATCTTCTACCCATACTGGCTAATGTTGGGGCAATTGTGTCTAAACAGACCGGACTTGCTAAGTTTCTCTACAGCCGTAAGCATGACCCTCATGCCACGTGTGGATACCATGTTGGATACGTAGGGCACTCTATAGAAACTTGTCATGTTCTCAAGGCTAGAGTTCAAGAGCTCATCGATCAGAAGCTGTTGAGTTTCACACATGTGATTGCTTAAGCGCCTGTTGAGAAGAGGTTTGAATACAAGGGCTCTTCGATTCAGGTGCAAGTTCCTCCACCCGCGGTCTAACCTGTTATGCAGTATCCAAATCAAGGATACCACCCTGGAATGTTGTTGGCCTATCCTGGGGCATCATCTACTATTGTTTCCCCTTAGAGTGCCTATGCTAGGGCACCCTGTACCCCATTTGGAGTTCGTTATGGCCCGAATTCTTATTAGACAATCAATCCTGGCTTGGTGCATTCTGCTCAAATGTTCCAACCAATGGTTATTCCTCAGATTCATTCTCAGTATCAAATACCTTTGGTGCATATGTCAAGCTACTTAATTCCACCTGGTGGTGTGTCCTAGTATCAACATCCTTCTTAGGCTCAAGCTCTGAAGAGTCAACAAATCGTGCCACGTGACCATCAAGGGCAAAGGCAGACCAAACGGTTTGATAAAAAGCGTCCTCAATTTGATCAGATCCCTATGACATATACTCAATTGCTGCATTATCTTGTCCGGCAATGACTTATTGTGCCAAAGGGAATACCATCAGCTGTTTATCCCTATGGTCCAAAGTATAATCCTAACGTTTCTTGTGCGTTTCATGCCGGATACATGGGGAACTCAACTAAAGATTGTGGACTGTTCAAAGCCAGGGTACATGAACTCATAGATCAGAAGATTCTGACTTTCACTAAAGAAGGGCCTAATGTCAAGACCGAAAAGGGTGAGTGCAATCATTGGTGAAGAATGATCAAGAATTGAGATGGCATCTGCAGAAGAATAATAATGTTGTTTTTCAATCTTTTCATTTGTAATATTTTCTTGTATGTCAATGTATTGTTCAGTTGTGAACTTGTTTGTTTTTGAATAATGATCATAATGAAATAAATGTGAATGTTTTGATTAAATACATTCGCGTTCACTCATATTTTATTTATCAGTATCATACTATTGTTTGACAAAATAAAATCAAAAGAGAATGATGTAATCAAAATACACAAGATCGTTATCTGTATGCTTTTGAATAAGACCATGCTGATGATGTAAGGCATCGTTCCATCCCTAAACACAGGAGATATAAGGAAGTGAATCCCTAGTCAACCCCTTTGGGCCTTGAAGTAGGAGTTTATTTATTTAACACATAAAACCCTCATGCTTAACCAGGGGAAGGGTAGTATTCGGTTTAGTTTAGACTTGCATTCAAATTTCAGAAGGAGATTATCTCATCAAGTGATCAATCATATCATATCCCTCTCAAAAGGATGGAATCACAAATTCAAAATGGTTATCCCTTACCCACAAAAGGAGTGAGATAGTCACGAACCTTGCAACAAATCAAGAAAGCAGAGTGTCACAAGATTTTCTCCAAAAGAAAAAGATGAAAGGAAATAAATAAAAAAATCAAAAGAAAATCAAAAGCCCGCTAAGTCAAGAACTTGAAAACAAGATTGACTTAGGCAAAAATTAGGGTATCCCGGTGGGCGACCGACCCAAAGGATCAGCCTAGGCAAAATCAGGGTAAACAAAACAAAAAATCAGAGGATCAATATCAAAATCCTCAGCAAGAGAAGATCCTTGTAACTGCAAACAAAATCAAAACGCGAGTGACTATCGCTCCAAACTCTCGTAGGGTTCCTTAAACCATCGCTGTTGATATTTAAACCCTTTTCTGAAAGATGAACGCTTGTTTTAAGTTAACTGAATGTAGGACTAGAGAACATCACGAAGAATGGGTGGGTTAGATTAGGTTTCAAGCCTTATATCCTTTTCTTCTGAAACCGTGAACCAGGCCACGTTACGACCCTTGAAAGACCTAATTGAAGCATGGTTTATTTCGAAAGCATACTATGGTAAGATCACGTTAAGCTGACTCCTAAAAGATTTGCTTGTCATCTGTATTGATACTGATATGACATCCTAATCAATGATTCGTTCACTAGATGTCACAATCTTAGTGAACACACTCGAGTTTTTAAAACTTGCATAACAATGACCTTATGATTATCAATTTCAAAACGAGCATTTTACGTACAAACAATCATTTGACATCGAGGAAGCTTACAATAGGAAAGTTGATCAAATTCCTGATATCGCATAGCTCAGACCTCTTCAAGAGACAGTCAATCTGGGGCAACCACGTCGAGATTCTACAAATCTCTCTGAATCAGTCGGACATGGGAAACATTACTTCAAAGCTCATATTGGGGCAAGCTACCTCAAGAGAACGAGAAGTCAATCACTCCCAAGATGGTTAATCAAGAGAACACAGTTTCAAGACGCTGGGGAAAACCAGTTTGGGATACTCAGATGATGAGGCCACTCCATAGCTTGTGACTGGGGCAGTTGGTGCAAACATCCAGTAAATTGGGGCAGGGGCAGGCTACACAGGTACAAGCTCTATCTA
Organism: Lathyrus oleraceus; assembly: GCF_024323335.1. Lineage (NCBI taxonomy): Eukaryota > Viridiplantae > Streptophyta > Magnoliopsida > Fabales > Fabaceae > Lathyrus > Lathyrus oleraceus. Next base: position 161,785,210 of record NC_066584.1, on the reverse strand, counting down.
TATTTCAAATATAATCCAGGGGTGTTACAACATTTGTTGAGCTTAAAATAGGTGTCGGAGAATCATGTATGGATGACCTTATCCTAGCCCAAAATTCCCACTGCCCTCTATATGAGCATCTGGCTTAACCATCGCATAAATCATCAGTATGCATAAATCACGCCGTTTCACTCATGCATAACATTCATAAAGCATAATACGAAACTGTGCAAACAAGAAAAGCCAAAAATCAAGTTATTGACTAATCTAAAGCCCAACTTTTGTTTGGCGAACCATAAAATTCTCATCACATTACCTTCGTCCTCAACAGGAAAATTTTGGATACGTTGGTATTTAATCCTCTTCCACCTCGAATACTTGAAAAGTTATCGTAATTCTTGTATTCAGGTTCAAGAAGATTAAATAGGGGCAACTGTTGTACCCCAAAATTTTCCTCCCCATTTTTTTTATATCTCTATCCAATCATTTGACCAGGGTTCAGTTGCATACATTAATAACTCATGCAGAAGCACCATTCATTCCTATGGATTCCAAATGCTTGGCCCGGGGAGCTAGGGTCTGTTTGTGCAACAACTTGGCTTGGACTTGCACCAAGGCTCAGGGGCCTCCAAAACCCCAAATCTCCTAAGGATGAGGATCATGGAGCTTTGGTGTTGTTTGAGAAGTATCTTGATTGATTCAAAGACCTGGATTGAAGGTTATGCTTCACTAAACCTTAATCAAGGAAGATGTGTCCTAATGGGCCTCATGGCTTGACTTTTCATCTGGGGACATCGGAAACCCCAATCTCTTGGGACATACATTCATGAAGACCTCATTATGGCATTCCTCACCCTAACGGTGGCTCCTAACCCTAATCTCATGTGATCTTTCACTCAGTGTGTGTTTCGCTCAACCTCTTGTGCTTGGTCCATTCATTTTGTCTCCTTGGTTGTGGTTCTATCATTGGTGCTTGAGCCTATTAGTCATAACCCAAGTCCTTGGCCTCATAACTTTCATCCACCTCCATTCATTCATCTAATCATTGTTATGCCACTATTGCTTGGTCCATAGGTCTTGCTAAGGTTCATGTTTCTTTCTTTCATGAGTCAGTTGTAGATCTTGGGTTTGAGTTTATGCAAGCCATTTCAAGTTAGTTCATACAGGTTATGTCTGTCCATACCTAATTTCAAATCATAGAAGCCCAAAACTCAATCCATTTCAAGTGACATATTCATGTATTAAGCCAATTCATTTTCATCCAATTGGCCAATTCCATTCATTTTCATCCATAAAATATTCATTATATACAAAAAAAATGCAAGAAAATGTCATAACACATTGCAAAACTCATTTTTGGAAGTTTCAGCTCTGTGAGTCGACTCATGACTCGAAGCAAAACCTTCGGGTCTGAACAGGTCGATCGAATTCTGAAAAATCTGAATGAGTCGACTCATTCACTCCTTACGTCGACTCATTTCCCATTTTCATTTAAACCATGTTGCTTCGGGTACGAACAGGTCGAGTCATAGGTCGACTCAACCTTGAAATAAACCTTGTTTGAGTCGACTCATCCCCTGTTTGAGTCGACTCATTTCCCATTTTCATGTGAACCATGTTACCACGGATCCGGACAGGTTGACTCATAGGTCGACTCAACCCTGAAATAAAATCTGTTTGAGTCGACTCATAGCTTGTTTTACCTGAATTTTTGCAAATGGACCAAGTCAGGTTTAACCTCATGGGGCCTAGTTACACTATTATGAGATTTGGACTTGTAGGTTGAACATGAACCCCTGTCATCGAAGATAACCAAGACTTGCAAGTCAATCATACAAATCAAACACACACCTCATAAACACCAGAAAACCATGAGCATAACAGGTCATAAACAAAACTTTAAATAACAAGTTCAGTACATCATTAAGCTGCAACCAAGCACATTATGAATACAATAAATTTGCAGCCAACAAGTGCAACAAAACTCATAAACAACTATCAGTTGGCAATGCATAGAAAAACAAGGGAATTGAATCAGCAACAAACATCCAACAATGATGGTATAGCAAAACCCATAGCAGAGTTGGCTCACAGAAGATTCAACACGTCATAGTATCACCCTTGAACTTCCATTTACCTATAGTTGCAAGTCATGATTAAGTCTACTAGTTATACCTTGCACCTGGGCCAACTAAACAATAGGTCATCACTCAGTTACAACCTGCAATGGCCAGTCACTTGAACATATTCCACTAAAGTAACCAACCAACTGTCATAACAACTTTCAAGCCCATTTCTTGAGGATTTGGGTTTGGTTATGGGTTTAGGCCAAGAATTAGGGGATTTGTAGTTTGGATTCTTATTCAGGAGGTGGAGACGAAGATGGAGGTGGATCCATTGTCCATTTCTGGTGGCCACCACCACCGGAAGAGATTTTCGACGCAGTGACTCACGGCGAGGTTCATGCGAGGTAAGTGGCCATTAGAGTGCGCACTTATAACTTCAAATTTCTGTTGGTTTGCTTGTGTTTGGGCTTGTCACATTCCAAACCCAATGAATTACTCTCTCATTCCCATTACTTTGCTGCACCCCCTAGCCAAAAGAGAATCTATTCAACATTAGGCTTTGGCAGCTGAAGCCCACACGTCTGGACCCTATCTTGTCCTCTTTTTCCAGCACACACCAAAACCGGGCCTACACCCCTCTGTTCTGCAAAGGCCCGTTCCCTTTTCTTTGTTTCGATTGTTATTTGGTTTCGTTAATTAGATTAATTTTTATTGGTAGAATTTAGGTTGATTAGATCAATTAGGAGTTAATTAGGATTTCTAAAAATATTAGAAATATTGCTAGGTTTGTTAATTCTTGTTTTAGATTTGAAATTAGATTTAAATAAAGATTTTAGGAATATTAACAATTTTGGAAATAGGAACATTTTAGAATCTAATAGCATTTTTAGCAATAGAATATTTTAGAATTTAATTGAGTTTAACTAGAATTTTCATATTTAGAATTCTTGATTCAGTAACCATTAAAATTGTCAAAAGATCATTTTACCCTTTAGGGATAATTTTGGACATTTTTACCCATATAATCACATGCTCCTTTAGGAATAGAATTTAACATAGAATTTTAATCCAAAAGTATTAAACATTAACATGCTCCCTTAGGGTTTTTCTAACATAGAATTTGAAATCAACCATGACATGATCCATTAGGATAGTCTAATTCAATTATGACCATTAGATTAGGGGCTAACCTAGTTTCTCCAATCAAATCAAACCCATGATTCAAATTGATCAAAAACAATTTTGATTGATTAAATCCTTTGAACTTGTATAATCCCACAGTCTAATTGAGTGACCAAAAGACCCTTGGTCACTTAATGAGACTTCTTCTTCTAAGTTGTGGAGCTCGAAGCCTCAAGTCAAGATCTCCAATCAAGACATCCTCAGTCACACCAAGCAGCGAATTATACAAGATGAATCAAAGGTTAACACTTGGTAAACACGATTCAAAATGTATAAAACGAGCCTTAAGTAGTAAGGAATGATGAGATGAAGTCTCTCTTATCCTCGTCTAAAGCAGCTTTGCGTATGGGGCGTATGCCCCAAATATTCAAAGAGTTCTCCCTTATTCATAGACTTTAGTGCAATTCGAATCGATTAAACTACCAAGTCTTCTTCATACAAAATCAACATCAACACAAGGATCAACAATGAAGATTCTTCACCAGCAACTTGTCAGTCAAGAGAAGCATCATGTGCTACGAGCCTGAAGTAATAGGGAATGATGAGACGGAGTCTCTCCTGTCCTCGTCTAGAGAGACTTTGCGTATGGGGCGTATGCCCCAAATATTCAAAGTGTTCGCCCTTATTCATAGACTTTAATGTGATTCTTATCAATCGACTGCCAAGTTTCTTAATCCATCTCTCCCTTCTTATCACTTCACTCTCTTACTTCATTCACCATTCTATTCACTTCTATTCAATCATTCAATACATTCTTTTGCCCCTATCATCTTGCTTTCATCCCTAGTGGGATGAACTACGAAGGCTCTGATTTCCTTATTGCACTATAAGGATACGTAGGCAGGAGAATCCAGATTCTTCGCGAGCTACCCTATTTATTAATCAATCATTCTCCATTCATGCAATCAATACCATCCTTTTGAGATAAAATATCACTTTTCCTTGGTTTCCATGTTCATCCTTTTAGGAAGCCTAATGAATAGTCTGCCTTGTGAACCAAGAGTTGTTTGGCTTATACCCAAACATTCAATTCACTTTGTTTTTGGTTATGATAGGAGTGGGTATGCCTAGTTTCCTCCACATCCTAGTAAATATCTCTTTCGCTCTTCAGTTCAAAGTTTATTCCTTCATGGATCCAAGATATTATTCTCCTTTGATCTCGAATTGTTTGTACCCCTAGCAAGTGATACATTCTCCCTTGCACCCAACAATACTTTCTTGTAGGTCTCGTACTCATCCTTTTAGGACGCCTAATGAATAGTCCGCCTTGTGAACCAAGATTTGTTTGTGCTATGCAATCAAACATTTAATTCAATCTTTTTTTTTTGTCGTTCCACTAGTGTTGTAGGCCCTCACTTGTAGGTTCATACCAGTTTTACTCTTGAGTTCGAAGCCAATTATTTTGTGAGTTCCCTTGATACCATTCTGTTGGTGCAAGTTATAATTTTCATCACTCTCAATCTCTTTCTTTGTTATCGTAGTTCTGAACTACGATTGCTCTGATTTTCTTATTGCACGATGAGAATACGTAGGCACGAGGATGCGAATCCTTGGCGAGCATACTTCTAATTATTCCTCCTTCGCCTTAGGGAATCATCCATCTCTTTCATGATTCATTACCTACCTTCGATCATAAATCGTTCACCCAGTGACATATTATTCCTTTGACATCGAAATACACTTTTTTTGGAATTCCATATACATCCTTTTATGACGCCGAATGAATAATCCGCTTTCGTACCTAGAGTTGTTTGACTTATTGCCAAACATTTAATTCCTTCTTTATGGCCCAGATGCATGTTTCCCTCTATGGTACGGATCCCATTTCTCCTATGGATTCCAATATACCTTGACTTTCGGTTCCAAACTATACTTTTCAATCACTTGTTACCAAATCCTTCACTTCGGTCACTTCATTTCGTTCATATCCATGATACATCCATATTCTATCTTCATTCACTTCATGTGATATACCCTATTCTCTGAGCCAAATACACTATCCCTTTGTGCTCCATCTAGTACCTCTTTGTGAACCAAGAGTTGTTTGTACTATGTAATCAAACACTTAATTCAATCTTTTTTATGTTGTCCCAATACAGTGTTGTAGGCCCTCACTTGTTGGTTCATACCAGTTTTACTCTTGAGTTCATGTTTTCACCCTTGTTGGAGTTCAAACAACATTTATCCTTTGGTTCAGACCATACTTTGATCACACTTCTTTTCACCTCCTACCATTAGTTCTCTGAACTACGGAGCTCTGAATTCCTCATTGCACTATGAGGACACGTAGGCATGAGGGCCCTAATCCTCACCGAGCACTTTATATATTTCTCTTCCTTTCTCCATCCTTTTGCGAGTAATCTTTAGATATCACACCTATTCGAGCGAGAACATTCAAAACGGTTCCCTTGGAGTACCATGGATGTTTGGGGTGCTAATACCTTCCCCTTGCATAACCGACTTCCTTACCCAATATATCTATTTCCCCTGGGTTTTATCGATGTTTTCCCTTCCCTTTGGGGATAAATAAAGTTTGATGGCGACTCTGTTGTATGTTCGAGCGTGCGATACGTTCGGGTATATTTCCGCTAGCTTTAATATAATATGGTGGAGTTTATTGATAGCAAAGTTGCAATAACTAATTAATTATTTGGTTTTAATGATGACAATACTTGATATCAAACGATATCTAATGAAATCATTATCTATTGAAGATAGCTCAAGCGGACGAAGATGTTCAAGATGTTTAATCAAGTTATCTTTTTGAAGATGATCTTGAAGATCAAGTCATCTCTTTGAAGTCAATACTATAGTCAAACAAAATTCAAGTGAAAACTTTTATTTCAAGTTTCGTTGGTGGTTTGTCCTCTTAACTCACTGGTGATGGAAATCAACTTTTAAATATCTCAAGTCTCGCCATGGTAGAAGACTCCAGATTCTTGTGTGATGCTAAAATTAAAGATAATAATGTCAACACTTGAAGTTTCAGAGTTATGAAAGAGAGGTACTGTGAAAGCTCGATTGGTTGTGTCTTTCTGAGTGACCAATGTCTTATAATGGAACAAGGGTACTTTTTGAAATACTATAGAAAAATCACACACACACACACACACACATACTAAAAATCCTTGAGAAGTGTAGCTTTATTTGTGAAAACCGCATGAAAACGTTTTCAAGGCCCAACTAACCGATTATGAGATTGTCTGATCAATTGAATAAATTTTTACAACTAAATAATCAATTAGCCCTAATCATCTTATTTATTATTTTCAATTTGTTGAGTTAAAATCAATTGGGATAGTCTCTTAATGATTAGTAACAATAAAATATTCAAACCTTTCATTTATGACTTGAGCAATCGATTATTGCATTCATTTTGTCGATGGATTGCATCCAAATTAAAACCACAATTTGACCTATAAATAGAGAACTTATCTATCATTTCATTTAAAAAAATGGTTTTGATCCTACTTCCATAGAATCTACCTGTCGAAGGTTTTAACTGAAAATAAATATCGATATGAAAATCTGAAGGAAATGTGTTTCCTACATAAATTTTACTAAAATCCGGAGAAATTGTGCAGTAAAATTAAATATTTCTAGTAGTGTACCTATGCTATTATATAATTTGTCATGTTTCTCTTATATTTTTTCTTCAAACCTTTTGAGATTAACTTAGATATTTTAAAATTCCATATTATCTACATTATTTTTTATCTATCTATCTATATATGGCTAACTATAAACCAGTAATTCATTTTATTTTTAAACTTTACTACTCTTTTTTCTTTATTAATCAATAAACAATTTCATACTATTTTAAATTTTAAAGTATCCTAACTATAAAAATAGAACATCAAATATATATTTTAAATTTAATTAAATATTTATAGTTATATAAAAATATTAACAACTTTCATTCAACAAATGCTAAAATCAAGTAATTTCATATTGTAAAATTTTTACTCAACTAATTCAGTTTTTCAAAAAAAATCTCAAAATAACCCACTTTTTAGATTAATTCCCAAACTACCCCACTTTGAAGAGGTGACACCAGATGAATTGGCACCTGCTCTCTAAGAGGTGACGCCAATTAGATTGGCTTATGCACATGATGTTGTCAATTCAATTGGCGCCTATGTGTAAAAAAGGATAGGAGTCGCCAATTGGTTTGGCGCCTCTGTGTATTGTGTAATTTTTTTTGGTATAAATAGAGGTGTTGTGTGATTCATTTTTCCACATCTCTTTTCATTATATTGCAAACATGGTTCGTCTTCGTCGCCACTATGAAAAATTGATTTATTCGAGAGGCAAACCTCCGATGGAGATGCTCTTCTGGAACATCTGTCGTTTCGAGCAACTACATAGCGAGTTGGTTCGTTGGTTAGACGGAAACATACCTAAAGGATGCTAGGGAAGTGATGTTTGGAGCAAATGATATCAGTTTGATTTTTGTAATAAGTTAGAAATGTTGTTTTTAAATGTTGTGGTTGTCGCGCAAAAAGTCAACTATTGATCAAAAGTCAATTGTTGTATAAATGATCATTTTGTAGTCTTTGTACATGTATGGACTTTGAATGTGATTGTATGAAATGATATTTGATATTTGAATGCATTGACTGTTTAAAATGAATTGTATGGATATGAAAGATATTGAAATGAATGAACATGATAACATGAATCAATGGACACAAATTTTGAATGAATTAAGACCTAAGGACCAAAATGGATCGATGGACATGACCATAACTTGGATGAACAATGCCAAGCATGAAACACAATGGATCAATGGACATGACCATAACTTGGATGAACAATGCCAAGCATGAAAAAAAACTCTAGCAAGACCCAAGATGTACAACGAACTAGGTCATAATCAAATATTCATGGACCAAACAACAATGACAATGCAAATGGCATGAATGACATTGGCCAGATGAAATAGGTTATGCATGGACTAAGCATGAGGATATGATAAGAGGATATGATCAAATGTAATGCTAGGGATGAATTGAATAAGGTGGAAGTTGTGATGCCATGGAAATGGGCTTGAACCAATGAACATAGACAAGTAAAATATGAACATGTAAGGTCATGAAGTGAATGCTAAACAAACCAAAGAAACCTCCATAATAGATCATGAATAAGTGGGCCTTGAATGGATCTTGACCAGGTAAATGAAGCATACACAATGGATGATGCAACAACTATATGGCTATCAAACACCACAACAATCATTTCAACTTTTCCTCGACGGATCATTCACACCAATGTCTCCCTTCAATCGTCCTGGCCGCCCTCCAATAACTCAAACACAACTCAACTACTCTGGCATGGGTCACGAACTCAGCTATGGCGGTAACGCTTCATTGCAGGTGGTGGTGATGTTTATGGGCCCTCAAGTCCTCAAACACCTGGGGTGAATCATCAATGTGGGTTAGGGTCATGCGTTCGGGTAGCTAGGGGATGTGGTACCAGAGGTCGATTAGATCATCCCGGTCAACGACATTAGTCTTTATGGTATTCGTATGTAAACACATATTAATATTAATATCGATTGGTCAGATTTCGACTTTGATAAAAAATGTATATTGTTTTTAAAAAGAAATTACACAACACACATAGGTGCCAGACCAATTGGCGTCTCCTTTAAAACCTAACACACATGCGCCAATTGGATGGGGAACACCATGTGCATAAGTCAGTCCAATTGACGTCACCTCTTTAACTTAGAGAGCATACGTTAATTCATCTGACGTCACCTCTTCAAAATTGGGTAGTTTGAGAATTAATCTGAAAAATGAATTATTTTTAAAAAGTGGGCTAGTTGAGTAAAAGTTTCTCATATTCTTTTGAATTTAAAAGTATCAATAGCGATAAAAATAAAATATTATTATAATTAAATTGTTATAGTTATACAAAAGTATTAACAAATTTCATTCATTGCTTCATTCAATAAATACTAATAAAAATTCATATATTTTGTTTTTTTACTTTAATTAACGTTAATCAGAAAAATGATTATTTGTTTTTTTTTTTTAATTTGAAGGGTCTGAGCCCAAAGAGAAAAACTATACACACATGTTTCTCATAGATGCAACACCATCTATGTCTCTTAAATACAAATCATGAAACTCACTTGGACATTCCTCAAAAAGAGTAAGTTCACTTATACTAGTTGCTTCCCTTTCAAATATGCTTCATCATTTTGCAATCTTTCAAAGCATGAATCATTGATTCCTCTTCAATATAAAAAGATCTCCTAACTTGCGTTGATATGAAAACCGCTTAGTTTTGATGCCTTTGTGGAAGACCAACCAAATAAGCGCCCTAACTCTTTCAGGCGCTTTGAACTTCCAAATGCCCTTCCACTGTTCCATCTGCACGTTATCATTGTGGTGGCTAATTCTTAGGGTCAATCCTGACTTTTTAAAGATTCAGGACAAATAATAAAAATTGATCCGTAATAAAAAATTGAACAGCTAAGTTTAACTTTTTATTTTCTTTCCTTGAGTTTTATTTTTCCATTTTATTTCGATAAAGAAGACAAAGTCATTGTGTTAGACTCAAACGGTGGATGTGGTTGTCACCGAAGGTGATGGCGGTGCAGCAGCAATGCAGACTGGCGCGTGGGAGGTGGAGTCTCGATGGGAGCAATGAGATGTGAACTTTATATTTGAATCGATCCAATAAAATCAAATCGATGTATTGAGTTAGATGGTGTTGCACAAAAACATGAAACAATTTCCAATTCTACAAATAATAATTAATTATATTTAATCTTAAAAATTTGCTAAAAAATGATATGGTGATATGATGAATTTTTAAATATTTAATGAATTTAATTGATATACACCAACAATGTAAAGATTTTTTACACTATCAGTTAATCACAATCATTGTTTTATTTAAAATGTTTGACTTTTATTTTAACCATTTAAAAAGTAATACAAACGGATGATTGTGATGCATTGACAATATAATTTTTTTTACATTAACAGTGTATAACAATTAATCTCATATTTAATTATAAATAATATTAATATATTTTTCAAGTTCACACATGTATGTTTATTTCTTATCCACTCATATACCAAAATATTTGTCAGTAAAAAAAATCATATACGTCCCTTTTTATTTTCTATTGAATCATGATAATCGAAAAATAATATTAATGTTTGTTTACATGTCATTCAAAATGTAAAATAAAATTAATAAATTAAGATTTTATAAAATTATAAAATGAAAATATAAAAATGTATTTATTTGAAGGTCTATAATAAATTTTAAAAGATTTGTTATTAAAAATATAATATAAATTTAATTTATCTGTAAAATTATAAAAATTTAAAAATAATAATGTATGTGACAAGATATGAGTTCTCCATGACTTTGATTTCTACCTCATTTTCAAAAACATAATAATGTATATGATTCATTTATGAATATTCAATTATTTTACTAATTGATATATGATTTATATGCCGAACTTATTGATAAATAAAAAATAAAAAATAAAAAATTTAAAATGATTAATACAAGTTTTGTTAATTTTTCTTGTTGTCACTTATATGTATGTAGATGATTATTTATTGGCAAGTTAAAATATTAGAAGCTTGTAAAATAATAAATGAAATTGAAAATTTGTCTACCAATAAAATGTGACTGAAAAATTGCATAACACAAGGATAAAACTCATTCCCTACTACTTATCAAGGACACTCTCAACTGCACGGTTGTATGCTTTTGGTTGGCAATATTTTTGCAATAATATTTATATTAATATTAATTATTATAATAGTTTAACACTTTTATGATTTCGAGATCCCTATTTTTTGAGGCCCTGGGCCGTGGGTTTGCTTGTCCTCCTAACTCAATAGAGAATGTTCTATTATTTGTGTTAGTCCAGTTACACAGATCGTCTTCCTCTATTGAGTTAGGAGGACACATCGAAACAATTTTGTCCAGATCTTCCTGATTGAGGATACTTTTGAATATGAGTGTTCAAAATCGAACCAAGTCAATAGAAAATCGTAAAACAAACCAAAGTAAATAAAAACCGCAAAAAAATTGCATTTGGTTTAGATGTGTTTGGATCATTTTTAACAAAATTGTGCGGTTCGTTTTGGTTTGCGATTTGTATTTTGCATCCAACCCAAAACCCAAACTTATTATGCCTGAACCTTACAAATATTCTCTTACTTATACTTAAGGTTTTAATTTCAACATTCTCAAATCTCTCATAGTAGTATCACACATTCTTCTCATGTACATCTCACATCTTCTACTCTAATCTCTCATATCTTATGTTCTTTATGTTTCATCTTTTCATTTTTATGTTATTGTTTTCTTTTTCAATTACGTTTTTATCGCATCTTTCTTCTCTAATCTTGCATCTCTTACATTCTTTTTTTTCATCTTCTCTAATTTCTCATCTCCTCCATTTTTTTTTGTTTGTTATTATAATATTTTTGATATTGTTTTATAATACTATTTTACATTTTTTATTTCACTTTTGTTTAATCTTATTTTTATATTGAATGATAAGTTTTTTTGGTAATGTATGAATGACTAAACACAAAATTATGTTGTTCTCTATAGGTGTATGTATGTCTCAATAAAAATCTTGTAAAAAATCAAATCAATCCAAACCGCATTATTTTGATTTGATTTTGTTAAATTTTATTTCTTAAAGCCAACCGAATCAATCGAACCACATGTTTTTTTTCTCTTGCGGTTCAGATGATTTTTAGCGTCAAAATCATCCAAACCGCACCACGAACACTCAGGGTGTGTTTGTTTCAAGGTTTTAAAAAATATTCGTGGGAATATTGTCATTGGAATGGAACATTCCCATGTTTGATTCAATTTTTAAAAGATTATTCCAAAGTATATTTTATTCCCAGGAATTTTATTT